>NW_016179518.1:0-7241 GCF_001687245.7 Rhagoletis zephyria | reverse complement strand
GGTGTTCGTAGCATCGGGTGTTCACTCCAGCCAGATACCACTGTATTAAGGAACTTTTAATTTTAACGATTCATATGGTATTTGAGATCATATTAAGGTCCTCTTCTCCGTTTCCTTAAACCAAAAGTGTAAGTAATGAAACTATAGGCAATACCGAAACCTCATCATTTGAGAAAACTTTAATCGCCTAAATTTAAAATTACGTACTGTTAATTTTTGAGAACAATTCTGGGTATGCAGTTTCATAATCAATTTTTTTTGTCGTCGGTCTTTTCAGGGTTTTTCATTGATTGTTTTTTATTTTTTGCGCAAAATTATAGTGTGTAACTAAATACCTGTTTTTCTTTTTATTTAAAGAATCGTTTAAAATATTTAGCCAATCAAAAGCTCCTCAGGATTCCAGTAAAATAAGTTTTGAATGGAGCACGATATGTTCGCCTTTTATCGATATACCTATACTTTAACAAAAATCTACCAAAATGAAAAAAATACCTTTTACCAAACCATATTTTGTCTATCAATTTTGTCAAAAATTGACCAAGTCGGCAACCCTGGCTGTAAAACGCCTAAAGTCAACGCTGAAAAGAAAATGTAGGAAAATTATTTGGGTTCTATTTTTGTGTAGCAAAACTGTAATTAAAAGATGTACGAAATGTCAACGAAAACACTAACAACCGGTGTGAACTGCCTTCAGCCCAGAATCCCAAAACTCGTTTTCAAAGCATTTTCGTTGTCGGTCAGAACATGGTATTACTTCCGTAAGGGTCCTCGGTTGCTACACTGCTTCAGCCGAAAGAAAAATAATGGATTCTGGCCCTTCCATGGGGATCCTAAAGATCATAACTTCTTTAAAAACTCGGACTATTTCTAGGTTTGAGAACACCTAACAGCGTTAAAGTTCAATGTTTTCAGTTTGGCTTCCGAACATTTACAAAGTGGGGTCCCTCACGATTCCTCCACCATTGCTCTCGGGGAGTGGCGGATACAGCGGGGGGTTTTGGGGGTTAAACTACGTGTCAGTCAGTGGGGGACCCACGGGGGGTGTTTTAANTTTTGAGAGCACCGATCGCTCGATTTCAATGGAACATACACCGATTTAAAGGATATAACTTCCTCTATTCCAGAAATTTTAACTCCCATATTTGACTAAAATGTGAAAACCATTATATCTCTAAAACTAATGAAGCTGGGAAACTGAAACTTAGCACGGACGCATAGATTGTAAATACCCTACTTACGACGAAAAGTGGTAGATTTTGTAAAAGGGGTCGTGGCACTCCCCATACAAACTGAAGATCTTATATCACTTTTCTCTAAAATCGCTTATGCTCACTTTTACACAGCTGCATATGTTATAAATGCCGAATTTATGGCGACAAGTGATGTGTATTCGAAAAGAGGATGAGTACACTCGCATACAAAATGCAATTTTCATATGGCTTATATCTGGAAGCACTTATGATAAGGTAATGGAATTTGGTACACCTACATCTATATACAGTGGTGGAAGAAATAATTGAAACTTTTTATTTGGACCAGTTATGGCTAAATTACTTTTTTCTATTCGATGTATAATATTTTTTTATAAAAGTTTAGCGAATTGTATAACACGCACTATATAAATAAACATTTCAAACTTTTTACAAATAATTATAAAAAACAACAAATTTTACCAAAATATCCAAAAAAAATTTAAACTTTTTAATCAGATTTTTTTTTATTAATTTTATAGCTTATTATATTTTAGTAGGTAAAGTGCAAATTTAAAGACGCTAGAAAATGGCGTTGATTTTGAATATTTTTTTGCTGACGCTGCTAGGCATTTTCTTCCATATAAAAAAGAGTTTCGAGCATAGTCGAGCATACATTAAATGCAAGAAAATGCGCAACACCGCCAGCCAAAAAAAAATATAAACAAGTAATTTTTAAGCCAAAAACAAATTCTCATATATATATATATGGATTCGATATATATATATGGGACCACCTCTGAAACACTGTCTTTCCGATCGAACTCGATCGATGTGGTCCAAAGTTATGCGGTAATATACATAAAAAATAAAAAATAACATAAAAATATTCCGACGAACTAATGACCTCCTCCTTATAAAAGAATATGAAACATCGAATAAATAAGAGAAATATAGCCAAAACTGCTCAAAATAAAAGTTTATGTTATTTCTTCCACCACTGTAAATATAAAATGGCAAGAATCATTCAATTTCTATTTTCTACCAGACTTCTAAATCGCAATGAATGATTGCTATTTTGCGTAATGATTTTTAAATGGATTCGAGTGTTTGTCTTCCGTTAGGAGCCGCAGGGATTGAGAGTAGAGATGGGCATGGGACTAAATATTAAATCCCGCTCCCGTCCATCTCAGAATCTCAACTTTTAAGTTCCGAACCCGCCTATCCCAACGTTTTTCAGAATTGTGTCCTGGGTCCCGAAATCTATCTCTAAGAAAAGTCATATATCGTATTTAAAATTAATTTGAAATAACACAAAATTTATGAAAGATCTGGCGTCCTCCGACTATTTTGTTTTTCTTTGCTATTCGTTTTCGTCTCAATAAAACATAAAAAGTGTATATTTAAAAAAAAATGTTTAAGGAAGATTTTCAGAATTTGCGGAAGTTGCGGTTTTATCGAGAGTATCGGGAAAGGATTTTGGTCCCGTCTCGCCCGTATTTTTAAATCATTACCGTGGGTCCCGATATCCCTCGCCCATCTCTGGTTGAGAGCTATCCTTAAAATTTATGGTGAGATTTGTTTCATCACACCCATAACAGCAACGTAAAATTTGGTGGAACTTGGTATCCGAATCGTGTGATGCAAATACATCGAAAAACGTATTTACAGCCTGTATTGGTATTTGTTTAACATATTTGTCAGTTAGGAACCGTTAGGTATCTCATCTTTACATACAAATACATATGCATAGTTTTTATAAATGAAAATTGAGGTTCGATTCTCGGATAATTTCGAAAGCTTCTAAGCTAAGCTTGGTTCTAAGTTGTCATGTAAATTCGCTATAAATTTTGGTGGTGGACTTGAAAAACGTCATTCGCTTAAAGGAGTCAATATTCGTAACAAGCAAAATTGAAAAGAGTATGAAATAAGATGTCGAACTTCGACAACTGGGCGATACTAGTTTATTTTTAATATCTGTTGTGTGTTTTGACGATGTTTCTTATTTCCAATAGGGTATTTCATTAAGTCAGTAACACGAACATGAAACCCACCCACTGAAAGTTCCCGTAGCTTCATACATACACGCATACATACATATGTACATATGTTGCACACTTTAATTCACCGTGTGTCACCGTTTTCCTCCTTTCTTTTCTATACCCTCTCCCCTTACAAGGCTTTTACTATGCGAGCAATTTTTTTGAGACTCTTGTCTGATGGACCGTAATTCATCACATTCAGCGCAATTGCAGCGTGTAGGTAGCCTCCTAGATTTTCACTAACCCACACACAAACTACACAAATTTACACACTCGCTCAACAATTCAATGTAATTTTTCACAATTTGTCACCTGTGAAATGGGCGATGAATGCATACGGACATAAATATGTACATACGTACATACATACACACTATATTGAATTTATCTTTGTTGTGACATTATTTAATATGTCAAAGAGCGAGCTCATGTGAAGCGGATTAGTTAAATTCCATTAAGAATGAAAATGAGAATTAAAGATCGGCAAACTGTTGAACGCATTCACATAGATTTGATGAACTGAACTGAAGAAGACATCAATGAAGCAAAAATATTTGATTAAAAAAAATCACAAAAATTCGCATCGATTGATGTAACGCCCACTGATATGCATCTGCCAATGGCTCAAAATGTTATCTACATATACGTGCATACGAGTACATATGTATGTGCGTTTGTCACTGTGTACGCATATGTGGGACATTGTGGCGGCTAATATAAAAATACTTACCTATTTGTGCAGAAAATCTTCGACTGTGTGAAGCTAAACGGAAGTTCAGTCAGCAAATAAGTAGTACACAGCCGTTCCCCCTCTTCACAAATGTGTTCACGAACTTTTTTCTATACTTATACATACTTACAGATGCTTTTACATATCCGCTTAGCGTATTGAATGATACTTTATGGCGTTCCCTAGCGTATTGAAATGCTCTTTTAAAATCTCATATAAACGAGCAGTTTGCAAAAAATATAGTCACGCACACATAGTTACACTTTGTATGTACGGGCATATTTATCTCCGGAATTTCGAAAAAAGCAACTAAAATTATTTTGAACGTGTGCAACCTTGAGCCTTGGCAGAAAGTAATAGAGCTTTAGCAAAATCAAGTGGTACGACCAGCAATGTCACGCCACCACAGAAAAGATATACGCTACCTACAAGGCCACGCTGCGATTGGGCGCAATGCATGGTAACTGATACAAATTCCACGAACATAATTTGTCCGCAGATCCGACATAGAAGTTCATTTATGTCATAACTTCCAGGAAAATCTGATTGATATTAAATCATGACTTCCACAAAAATTGGCGTTAAAATTAGGTTAGGTTAGGTTAAACGGGCAGCTCTCAAACGAGTTCACTCGGAGGCCACAAAGACCCATCGGGACGCTCAGGTGGTTTCGCATGCCTATCTCTACATGTCTTTGAACCATTTTGATTCTCTAGCGAATACTATACGTTCTTGCAGTGGAGCTTTCCCAAAGCTCCCCAAGAATGTTGAGGCATTTTCCTCGGAGTGCTGGACACTCGCAAAGGAAGTGCAGGACGGATTGGCTTTGAAAGCCTAAATAAACTCCGTGTTCTTCGTACGTCCCACATTTTTCCACCTACTGTTGGTGGCTGCCCTGGTCACTCTCCCAACTTTTGAAGACAGAAATCACAGGAAAGGTTTTACGATCTGCATCGTTTTTCCAAGTCAGATCCCAGATCCCTTTCTAGTATATCCGTCCGCTTCCTCATTTCTCGTCATAGCACTATGTCTCGGGCCTCAGTAAAGATTGATTATGTGTTGCTATAGATCTTGTCGGCATCTTCGGCATTCCTTAACGCATATGGAGTTAGTCGTTGCCGACTCTAAGGTTTTGATGGCAGCTCGATTGGCAACAACGAAGACAAGTTTAGATAGAGCTAGGTCGATCGTGGAATACATATCGCAAGGATTTATTTTATAGTTGATACAGATTTTGAGATTTGCGGAATTAAGAACTTCTTCAGGCATGTCGGGAAATTCGATCAAGCCATCAATTGCAATGTCGAATGGAAAGAATAATAAGAGCTGCAGAACTGAACCGCTCAAGTAAAATATTTTACAAGAGTTTACAAATACCAATAACAGAATCATGCAGCGGCACTTCTCGCACGACGAACGAAAATTACGCTTTGCGATGGATAGACCAGCTAAAAAAGGACTTGACTTTCACCTGGCATTTCCTCTAGCGCGCCATTTTTTTGGTTTTTGGTCTCTATAATTATTTAGTTGGCCACTGGTCGTATTAGCCTTCATCAACGAAGGGCGTTTTTATTATTCCAGAAAGCTTATATTGATCAAATCTTTCTCATGGCCAATAAAGAAATAAACAAACAAAAAAACGAAAAAGCGTACACTCTCCCTAAGCAATTTAGCAAGCGATAAGATTAAATTCAAGTGTAATAAGTAGTAGGTCACGTATAAAAAGAACTTTCGCTAAGTTAATGGTAACAAAAGTTAAGCTAAGTGCATTTGGGAAGTACTATATTTTATCAGCCATTAACGGTTCATTAAATAATTGAAACCTTATTACAATATGTTGAAAAAACTCGGTCTATTCTCGCTTATCCTAGCCATTGCCGCAGCTACTGAAGTTAAAAAATGTAAGGAAGCGAAATTGGATACAAAAAGTTTTAATTTAAATATTAACTTTATTTAAATACTTAAAAAAACATACCTGGAAAATATATAAAAAATCAATCAAATTATTTCTCCTCCCTCACCATCGTAAGGCTCTGACAATCAACCCTTTCCATTGGAGGTTCGTGTGCTGAATTGTGAGGTACCACCGTGCGATGTTATCAAAGGCGCTGATATGATTTTCGAAATAGACTTCTATGTGGGTAAGACAATACCATTTTGAAAATATGTCATGATTTTTTCGCAGACCTATAATGTACGTCATTACGCTCCACTACAGAAAAATATGTGACGAAATTGACAACACTGGTGAAGGCTACCACCTTCGGGTTAACCGTACCTTATGAATTACCCGATGATGTACGTGATGTTTGCTCTAATCTCCTATACGGCGCCTATTGTCCACTCTATGCCACAGAAGATGTCACCTATCAGTTTGTGTTTCCAATTGGCAATTATCCAGAGATCAGTGTTAAAGTGGAAATCTACCTCGTCGATCAGGATAACGAAGTAGCTACTTGCTTTAATTGTAATATCAAAGTGAAGAAAGGTCCAACTAGTAATAGCACAGTTTATCAAATTGATTATTGAATTGTTGTAAAAAAAGCCCTTTAAAATGTACATATGTATTTTAGGATTAAATATTAAAAAATATGTGCGCAAAAAGTATTTTTTGTTTTTAATCAACTGTGATAATTACAAAATTTTAAAATAAATCTTAATTGGATTGTGATGTAATATGTACTATAATGGAATGTAAATTTGTTGGGTGCAATGCGGCCTAGAAGATTTTTTCTATCCCTATGATGCTTCTAACCCTGCTAAAAAGTTTCTAGGTAGACGAATTCCCAACCTTAAAGGTATCGACTGTGGAAGAACTGAAGCATTAAGTCTCAATCTGGCTAATGCTGGACGATTACACATAATGTGCTACTACGTGACCCCGTATTCAAGGCAAATACGGCAATCCGTCTCTATAGCAAGATCAATCCGGTATATGTGAGAGCCAATGTTTCCAGAAATAAAAAATAGCTGAAGAGAGCTGAAAAGAGCTAAATAATACTAGTAGTAGCTAGAATGAAGAGCTAATTTTTAACCGACTTACAAAGGATATCATTTCGTCGGAATATTTTTTTTTATGTATGTTACCGCATAACTTTGGCATAGGTAGGTAGTGTCTCAGAGGTGGTCCTATTCTAATATAGTTTAGATCCGATTCTTGGATCATGAAATATATACACTTACCTGCATATTTCTGCGTACAGTGCAAAAAAATTGGAACGTACGACTTCAATCACACATTTCTCATCTAATAAAATACGTATCAAAATATACTTTGTT
>NW_016179515.1:0-7242 GCF_001687245.7 Rhagoletis zephyria | reverse complement strand
AGAAACCAGATTTCGAGGAAAATGAACATTAAAACAATTTTTTTTTTTTGAATTTTTTTTTACTTTTGCAAGTTGAGCGCATCTTGTGTTTATAGAACTTTATATTAAACAAGTAATTTCAAATTACGGGAAGNGCTACCCCTTTTTCGAAGTCGCTTACAAATGTTTGAGTTTTTTGCTAATTTTATGTAAATAAATTCAATTTATGAAACTTCAAAAAGTTTATTTATTTATTACATACTGTACATACAACTTGCATAAATGTACTTTAATGATCATTTTATCTGAAGCGAATTTTCAGAAGTATAAACCCCTCCCAAAATATATTCCTGGGTGCGCCCCTGACCCCGGCCCCTATGGACTAACCCAGTGGGAGTTGGAGAGCATAGAAAAATTAAGAAAATGGAAAATTACATACACTTGAATAGTCAGGCGAAAAGATGGAATTATATACACTGCCGGAAAAAAGTATTGGCACAGGGAATTTTTTAAAATATATGTATGTACATATGTCACAATTTTTATTTTTATTTCATTCCGCTAATTTTTAATAAAAATATGGTTCATACAACAACAAAAAATTAAATTTCTTAACTTTGTGCAAAACCAGGGAAAACTCAATAAGTTATCACGCAAATTTTCAACTTGCTAAGCAGATTTTTAAAAAATTTTTTTGAGTATGTAGTTTTGTAGCCCATTAAATTTTATCATAATGAAGGGCAAGTTTGAAGTAACTAGGACTTACCGCTGATTTATTGCAATTTTTTCACGCAGTTTATTCCATACAAAAAAAATTTTCAAAAATACTTTGTATGGAAAAAATTCGAAACACCTTCAACAAAAAAAAAAATNCATATGTACATATGTCACAATTTTTATTTTTATTTCATTCCGCTAATTTTTAATAAAAATATGGTTCATACAACAAAAAAAAATTAAATTTCTTAACTTTGTGCAAAACCAGGGAAAACTCAATAAGTTATCATGCAAATTTTCAACTTGCTAAGCAGATTTTTTAGAATTTTTTTGAGTATGTAGTTTTGTAGCCCATTAAATTTTATCATAATGAAGGGCAAGTTTGAAGTAACTAGGACTTACCGCTGATTTTTGGCAATTTTTTCAAGCAGTTTATTCCAAAAAAAAAAATTTTCAAAAATATTTTGTATGGAAAAAATTTGAAACACCTTCAACAAAAAAAAAGAATAATCTGAAAAATCAACGCGATTTTTACTTAACTTCAAACTTGCATTTTTTATACTAGAATTTAATGCGCTACAAAATAAAAAGATTCCGAAAAATCTTATTATACTGTATTGTATACATATCTGTACTGTATAACTGTATTTTTATGTTTTTTTTTTTTTGTTGTAGAATGAACCAAATTTTTATAAAAAATTAGCGGAAAATAATTACAATAAAAATTGCTGCGTATATTGAGAAAAATTCTCTGGCCAATACTCTTTTCCGGCAGTTTATTATCTAAAACATGCATCTAATTCTAAAGGGGTTCGTTTGAGTTTGTATACTCGTACATACATNTTTTTTTGTTTTTTTTTTTTTGTTGTAGAATGAACCAAATTTTTATAAAAAATTAGCGGAAAATAATTACAATAAAAATTGCTGCGTATATTGAGAAAAATTCTCTGGCCAATACTCTTTTCCGGCAGTTTATTATCTAAAACATGCATCTAATTCTAAAGGGGTTCGTTTGAGTTTGTATACTCGTACATACATTGTAGTATAGGAATAAGTCATTTTGTTTTATCCCGAATAACGTTGCCAAGGTTTTTGCACCCACTTTTTTTTTGTTTTTTAATTATTCAATTAACACCCTCAAATTTTTAACTAATCGTGAGGCATCCCAACGTACATTCATATTCTAAGCATTTATGCCAGCCAAACATTTTAATTTAGTTCGAATAAAAAAAAAGAAATGATTACACTATGTCGTTAAGAACAACAGAAAAAATTGTTGCCCATTCTGCTGTCAATTTAGCAGTTGTTTTGCCCAACTCGTTTGGCATAATTAGTTTTTAATCATATTTTAATTTTTATGCCCTCAGTTGACCATCTGCCATACACGCGTAGTAAATAAAGTATTTCACAGTTTGTTTTTTTTTCATTGCTATGAGTAAGCTACTTTGTAGTTTGTATTTAGACGCCTTCATTCATACATACATACATAAATATTAGCGGCAGAAGTTTTGACATAAAAGGCGGTTCATTTTCGGCGGAGCATAAAATTTTGGTTCATCAATTAAAATTTTAGTTTTACGAGTTACTCACGAACTTATGAGCATATTTATATACATATGTATGTATGTACGTACGTACATACTATAACCGGCGCGTTAATAAATTTTCATTCATTAATTTTTTCATCGTTCGAATATTTGCGTACGCATATAAAAGTTTATATTAATGTACACTGAAAAAAAACTTTTGTTACGTCAACTAAATATGTTTTTCTCAACTCATGATTTGGTTATAGTTACATTATTTGTTTATAGTTACCAAATCATGTGTTGAGAGGAATATATTTGGCTGATTTTTTTCTGAGTGTAAATTAGGGTGGTCCTTAAGGAATATGAACATCATTGGGAGCCTGTTTGGTTTGTTCTTCGTATAAAATAAACCCATACATAAAAATGAAAAAAAAAAAAAATTGGGATCGCTGCCAGGGTTTGAAAAAATTGATTTTTTTTTTTTTAGATCGCAAAAATTCGACAAAATATTGTCCTTGACCGCCGTATTTATTAATTTATATGAATAAGTTTTAATAACATTACAAACATATCAGAGTTCAAATCAACCTTTTGTAAAAATTTTGCGATTAAAGTTTTTTATATTCATATATATCATAAAATCCATTAGACGTTTGAAGGCGGCATAAAACTGGAAAATAGAGGGACCATTTGTGGAACAACATAAGGCCACACACCAAAAAAATGGAGGAGAAGCCCGGACAAAAACTAAGCAGAAAGTCTAAACGCCAAAATATTATTATTATTAAAGGTGTGTTCAAAGAGCGCTCAGTCTTCAAGTCTCCAAAGTGTATTATTTAAGTGTATTCAATAACTTTCCTAAGGGCCACAAGGAATCATTTTATATCTTGGCTGTAATAAATAAATTGTACGAATAGTTTTTAAAAGCTTTAAAATTGTTGAGCTTTTGTAATTTTATATACATATGTACATTGACCTAAGAGAAACCATGGCGCGCATCTTAAACAGTGACGGCCAGAAGGAACTTTAAATGACTTCTTGCGCGGCATAGTCGTGGCTGATTTGCATACACCTATAGCGGTGATAACCAAAATATTTATACACCATTCAAGCGGCTCGCACACTAAAAGCTCCCTCTGGTCACCACTGAATCTATATACATATATGTGTACATATATAAAAGAACAGCTGCTGACATCGATGGATTGCCGTGGTCCGTCTCTGCGAGGAGAAAGTTAATAGCTAGGTTTAAAGAGAGTTGCCACCCACTAAAAATTTAAATTAAACTGAATTGATAGGATTGATCAGATATGACAAAAAGAGTGTGAAGCTCATTTAAAAAAAAAAATATTTATTTACAGGGTTGCCACCTATTTGAAAAATTAAATTCCATTAACTTGATNCTTGCCACCCACTAAAAATTTAAATTAAACTGAATTGATAGGATTAATCAGATATGGCAAAAAGAGTGTGAAGCTCATTTAAAAAAAAATAATATTTATTTACAGGGTTGCCACCTATTTGAAAAATTAAATTCCATTAACTTGATTAGATTAAAGAAATATTACAATATGGGCGTCAAACGAAAGTGATTTAAGAAAGCTCACTTTGAAAAATATTTTCAAGAACGTTGCCACCTGTTTGAATAATTAACTTCGATGAAATCATATATGTATGTATGTAAAATAAAGTTTTTTATTGTTTGACATGGATATACTATATGTTGCCGTGGCCCGATTGTGGAAACACGTAGAGTTGCCACCTGTTAAAAACTTAAATTAAATTAAATAAAATGAATTACTACAATATCAATAGTATCAATCGAAACAATTTTGGAACGGCTTCGTTTCTAAACTATATGTAGAAGGGTTGCCACCTGTCTACAAAACTCAATCCAACTTGAATCAAGCGGCTTAGATAATTAAAATATGTATCACAAGTTGCAGATTAAAAACATTTTGAATAGGGTTGCCACCTGTTTAAAAAATTAAGTTCAAATAATTGAATAAGTTAAATGAATTNATTTACAGGGTTGCCACCTATTTGAAAAATTAAATTCCATTAACTTGATTAGATTAAAGAAATATTACAATATGGGCGTCAAACGAAAGTGATTTAAGAAAGCTCACTTTGAAAAATATTTTCAAGAACGTTGCCACCTGTTTGAATAATTCACTTCGATGAAATCATATATGTATGTAAAATAAAGTTTTTTATTGTTTGACATGGATATACTATATGTTGCCGTGGCCCGATTGTGGAAACACGTAGAGTTGCCACCTGTTCAAAACTAAATTAATAAAAAAATTAAATTAAATTAAATGAATTACTACAATATCAATAGTATCAATCGAAACAATTTTGGAAAGGCTTCGTTTCTAAACGATATGTAGAAGGGTTGCCACCTGTCTACAAAACTCAATCCAACTTGAATCAAGCGGCTTAGATAATTGAAATATGTATCACAAGTTGCAGATTAAAAACATTTTGAATAGGGTTGCCACCTGTTTAAAAAATTAAGTTCAAATAATTGAATAAGTTAAATGAATTTATATGTTTTGGCTATCAATCGAAATGAGTTTGAAAAGGTATAATCTCCAAACTATATTCAGGAGGGTTGACACCTGTTTAAAAGTCAAATTCAAGTTAAATTAGGGAAATTAGGCAATTGAAATATATATAACAATAGGGGTGTCAGCCGAAAGAGGGCTTAGAAGGTTGTAGTTAGAAAATAATATGAAGAGGGCCGCCATCTGTTTGAAAAGTCGAATTTAATTAAACAATCCACAAGTTATATGAAATATTAAAATCTAGGTGGCAAACGAAAGAATGCTAAATGTCTTTAGTTTGAACATTTAGAGTATTTTGATGTTTGAAAGGGCTGCCACCTACTTGAAAATTAAACTCAATTCAAACTTTTCAATATGTTATCAATCAACATGCTTTTGAAAAGTACTTATTTCTAAACTACCTAAAGGAAGGTTGCCAGCTGTTGATAAAGTCAAATTTGATTAATTGAAACATGTATCACAATATGGGTGTTAGGCAAAAGTGCTTTAAGAAGGTTTCGGTTTGAAAATATTTTAGAGGGGATTGAAATGAAGAAAAATGTGAAAAGNAAGGCTGCCACCTACTTGAAAATTAAATTCAATTCAAACTTTTCAATATGTTATCAATCAACATGCTTTTTAAAAGTACTTATTTCTAAACTACCTAAAGGAAGGTTGCCAGCTGTTGAATAAGTCAAATTTGATTAATTGAAACATGTATCACAATATGGGTGTTAGGCAAAAGTGCTTTAAGAAGGTTTCGGTTTGAAAATATTTTAGAGGGGATTGAAATGAAGAAAAATGTGAAAAGCTCCTCTGTGTTTGGCTGAGTTTAAATATGTATCTCAGCGAAGCGGCTGAGAGAAAACTAGTTACATTCTATAGCCGGGCACATCTTAGAGATCGCCATACTTTGGATTATTGAATAGTAATAAAAGCTGCGGATTGGAAAGGTCTGGGCAAATATTCTCCAATATCTACTCATTTTTGCGCACGGAATAATATTTGAAAGAACAACTTCAACAAAAACAAAGCCAACTCCAAAATCACCTCGAAAAACAGTAGCTTAATTTTGTCAAATTCCTTTTACGAACCCCTTCAATGAAATTCCAATCTGATAATCCGAAAATTGGCCGATGCAACATATGCAAGCATAGTAATTTTAGTTAGCAACTATTGTGCAAGCAGAACAAAGCAATTGGAAAAGGGTTACCCGTACAGTAAGTGCAACGCAGCAGGCAACAATTGCGGCTATTAACCCTTGAAAGCATTTACGGCCTATTTATTTGTAATTTTTTTGCGCGCACAAATCATGAATAAATTTTTGTGGTTAAATTGTTGCATAAATAGTATTAAGCCACCGCGCTACTTAGTAGCATAGCAAGAATAGGACAACTGCCACAAGGCGAGAAGGCGACAAGCGGCACGTGGCATGCCAGCAAAGCAGCAGGCTAACCTCTTGAGTAACTGGTACGATGGCAAAGCCCTGTAATTATGAGATAATGTTCGATGATCTGCCGCAGAGATACGGTAGAATGCTTCTGACGGTTTGGAAAAGTGAAAAAAAAAAAATAACAAAAGGTCGCATATGAAACGCTAAACGATGTTTTGGGCAATTGGAAGCAATGCAGAACGGGTAACCCTGCAAGCAAGCGAGGGCGCTGCAACCCCTTAACGCAGGACGTATGTATGTATGTGTGTAAGTATGTAAATACAAAAAGACATACCTTTGCTTGGTTGTAGCTACATATGTATGTATGTATTTAGTTACCCAATATGGGTTAATGTAAACATTCGGTCGTTGATGAGTTTTATAGTGGGCGTTTAAACGTATCGCTTACGTTTGGTTACACATGTAACACAATAGTTACATACATNGTCGTTGATGAGTTTTATAGTGGGCGTTTAAACGTATCGCTTACGTTTGGTTACACATGTAACACAATAGTTACATACATACATACATACATACATACATACATACATACATACATACATACATACAAAAATAATGCAACGTGAGCAATTCGCAGTGGGATACGAGAAAGCCAACACATGCCAGCCCAATATAGTTGAAAAGCAAAAACGCAAATGAGCAAGCGCAAAGTTGATGTTTAGCGGCAGCATTGCAAATATGCTTCTAAAAAGGGATTGCCGACGCGCTGTTCTGAGGCGTTCATGTGAAATATGGGACAAAGCTTGATTAAATATGCTGCTGCTGCTCTATTTTTTTCATTTTATTTTACACAAAAGTGGTAATTATTTTAATTAGCGCTCTTTGCTTGGCTATGCTAAATACATTAGCATATTTAGTTGAAAATCAAATAGGTAGCGATCCACTGCGGCGATGATGACATTCACTTAAAACGCCTTGAAGTAGGCAATAGATATTTGTGCGACTCTTTGTCACATCGTTACTAAAGTAATTAAGCAAATTATAAATGTTGGAGTGATTACAAAAAAAAAAA
>NW_016179514.1:0-7243 GCF_001687245.7 Rhagoletis zephyria | reverse complement strand
ATGATAATATGAGTACTCATATGATACTCAGCTGTCTTGTAGGGTGTGATTCTATGTTTTGGGGTAAAGTAAACACAAGCAAAAGTCCCTTAGGAAATAGGTAAGTAAAGCTATGCGGTGAGTATTGTGTAGAGAGTTGTCTTTCTTATGGCATCTCCATTGTGTGCGCATAAGAGTTGCTTGGGACTTCGAATGCTTTTGTGTATTTTAACCACACAAATAAATATACACATTAGACTGCATCACCAAAAACAGTTGCGGTTTTTCCACCGGGATTACAAAGTTTATTATATTTTAAGACCAAAATATTTCCACCAAAATATTTCGGAAAAATATTAAGATTTAAGTGAGCTGGATCGATTTGAAAATACCTCCAAAAATGTAGTTTTTTATGAATAAAAATTGTTTCTTAAAGAACTTTTTGAAAAAAGTCCCCTCAGATGACAGAACAGATTAAGCTTAAAAAATCTGCATAAAAATATTTAAAAATCTTTTCAACGGAATCGTAAGAATGAGATATTTGATGCTGTTTTTTTTACTTTTTTCAAAGATTGATTAACGAAAGTCTTGAATAACTCGGGCAAAACTATTTAGACTCATGGGATCTAAGTTGAAAGGTATTTTCATACTGTTGTTTTTATTTCTGTCCAAAAAAGTCATTCGTGTCCCAATTTTTTTTTTTCAAATACCAACACATCTTAATTCAACTTTGAATGACGTTCCTTCATCCTACCTTTCTCTTGCATCCTTTTAATGAGTTTATTAGTAAAGAAATAAAAAGGTAGAGAAAATACCTTTCGAATGACACCTCCTAAATCTAAATCGGAAGAGTTTAGGTTCAGTTATTCAAGTTTTTCTTATACCAATCTTAAAAAAAAGTTAAAAAAACAGCAGTACTGATTTTTTTTTGTATGGGGAGTGAGGCAGTCTAATATACATATATACAAATACATATGTACTTTTATACATATCCACATCAAAGTTTGTCATTTATGCTGCTGAAAACGCATATAAACAAGAGCTAGACAAAGCAGTTCCATTATATATGTATATATGTATGTACATACATATGCAGCTAAATTATATGGTGGAAGTGGTTGAGTTATCGAGAATTATCGATATGGAAAGCGAGAGCACAAAAAAGCTGTGGAATTAAAATTTATTTGTTAATATAATTTTTTTCGAATTTAATTTTACTTTTACAAGTAAATGGTTTGTGTAAAGTTCGGTTTGTATTAACACTTCCAAGATCGAAATGATACTGCTTCCAAGGAAATTTTATAAATGGCAAACAATTGTACATTAGACTGTACCACCTTACGGAGTAAACTCGCGAGTCTGAAGTATTTTTGTAAGGTAATTTCGACCTAGGGTTCGCCTTGTACCTACATTATGTGGCGACACCTGGATTCGGCAAGAATTTTTGTTTTTTAATAGTTCCACTGGAATAGCCAAACAACTTCCTCAGCATAAGTTTAATGATTTTTTATAACTTTGATTTACTGACATTAGGGTGGCGCGGTGATAAGAACTGAGATCTGGTGGGTAAGTACTAGCACGGTATACTTGTGATCAATGAACTTTGGACAAAAAATTGTATCGTCTAGAAAAAAGTCCATATACATATCATACTTTAAGATCCGACTGTAAATACCCAAAGTAAATTACCAAAGGAGACCCCTACGTTCGGGAAAAATATTTAATTTGTATTCGAATCGACTGTGAATGCCAAAGATATGTGAAAAATTTGAAAAGGCGACCCCGTAGAAGGTCAAAAAAATGTCTTTCGAAATACTTCTTTATTGGCGCTGTAACCGCTTCTGTTCTTACAGACGCAAATTGGAGCTACAAAGTGAAGAGAAGTTCTTCTCCACCTGCTTTTCCTAACGCAGAGGAGGCCTTCCTATTCCTCTGTTGAGATCAAACATCCAAATCAAGAAGGTTTAAGCAAGGGGTTGCATAGGTTGGTGTCCTATCCCCAACATTGTTTAACTTCTACATATACATATATTGAAGCGTTTGAGATAAACGGCATAGGATATACGTGCTTGATGTACGTTTTTGCAGTACGGGTACTTTCAGTGGCGGGCAAACAAATAGGGATACGACGTTTTAACAAGTTTTGGCTATTATTCTTTTGTTTATTTAATGTTTATGATTTTGGTTTGTAAAAGTAAATAATTATTTTTTTATCACTATCTAACAAAAACCATGTGGGTAAGTAAAAATTTCAAACTTTGTACAAGATCTATAAAGACTCGAATAATTTCAACAAATTTTGTATTCAAAATTAAAAAAAAAGATCTACTTAAGTAGGTATGCATGCATAAAAAATGTTCGAACATTTTTGTGGAAGAAAATACGTCACACCGTCAACAATTGCCAAAAATCAACGGTAAGTCCTAGTTAATTTTTTTTTTNAATAATTTTTTTTTTATAGAACACCTCCAACTGATCTTAAGAGATCTTGAAATTTTCAAGAAGTTTTTGTTTTAGATGTCAACTTTTGAACTGTGACATTTTTTTTGCAAACTCAAAATTAAAAATAACTTTCAAATAAATAAAAATTGTTAAACTTGAGTTAAAAAAAAATCAAAGTTCACAAATTGATATCTTTGAAAACCCGTATTGTACAAAAGAAAATGAGTCAAACATTTTTATAAGTTTCTGCTTTAACGATTTTATTAATTTCAAAATGTTGTAATTTTTCATATATTTTTCTTTATAACCCTAACAGGTTTATTCTGCGATGGTAATAAAAATTTTGAATCGGTAAATTAAGTTCCTATAAATTTTTAAACCCTTTTCGCCTCCTGTGTACTCTTGTAACCGGTAAATTTCGCTACCATCTCATAAGCTGGTAACAAAGTATTGCCCCGTGAAATATGCAATGTCAGAATTTCCACAATTTTTCATAGCTGAACTGCTGAATCGTGGTGACAACTACTGGTAACATTTTTTGGTAATAAAATTTTCCAGTTACAAAATCTTCGGTAACGTGCAGGATAAATATCATCTTTGAAACGAGATCAGAACTATTTTTGTAATTGTATTAGTTTATGAGATAATCAAAAATTAAACATTCAAAATCCCGTAATTTGTGAAATTTGGAATTTTGCTAACTTTCGACAACAAAATTTTAATTTTTTCCGTTGGCGGAACTTTGTTATGTGATAAAAAAAAAAGTTCTAACCAAAATTCATACAAGTCAAAAAATGGTCGATTCAAACCAGTGTTCGATTTGACATGATCAAAGAAATTTCACTTTACATTAAATCTTAATTTTTTATTCAAATATTTAAGATTCGCGTTGTTCAAATTTAACAGATAAATGGAACACTTCCAATAAACAACTGTCGAATTGCAAAAATTTCGAACGGCTACACTCACAAGTCTCTCCATTCCACAATGCAAAAATGTCTGCAAGAAAAATTTCTTGTAGTTAACGCCAACATTTCTACTCGTCACTCAACTTGCGAGTATCCAA
This sequence comes from Rhagoletis zephyria, assembly GCF_001687245.7. Lineage (NCBI taxonomy): Eukaryota > Metazoa > Arthropoda > Insecta > Diptera > Tephritidae > Rhagoletis > Rhagoletis zephyria. The sequence continues at coordinate 3,756 of NW_016179514.1, read as the reverse complement.
CAACATTTTTTACAGCCACCGCTGAGTGGCATCAATACAACCAAAGTAATTCTCCACATCCGCTCGCTCGCCACATTATGCATGCGCAGGGTTGCTCTTTTGCAAATGAATACACCTGTGTGTGGGGGAGTGACGCGTTGGGGGCACAATTAATACGCATTCGCGTAAAATTTTGAAAATGACAACAAATGAATTGCGCATGTGCTGCAAAATTTTCTCCTAGCTGCTGTGCTCTTTCGAACACACACATATAATAATGCCACACTTTGGCTCGGTTATTTATATTTCGAAATTCTGTCTTTCACGCCAACAAAGCATATTTTGAATGCAGTTTCAAGTCGTGCGCCAAGACATTCGGAGTTGGTCAGTTCGCCAAAAGCTGAAAGTGACAAGAAATTAAGTAATTAATGAAAAAATAAATAATTGTGGTGATACAAAGCAAAAGAAAGCTAAGGTGTGTACATATGTAAATTAAATATTCGTATTGACAGCAAGAAAGTAATTTATTGGCGTTGGTCGAAGCGGAAAGCGGAAGCGCAGCTAGATGCGTTTCAGCGAATTTGACGCTTTTTTTTACAATTGCAATTTGCCAAATTTTAAGTGTTATAAAATAGTACATTGAAATCGTACAGAAAGGGACGCCCTTAACGAATTTCGAATTTGTTGCAAGTGTGTTACGGTGCGTGCGGAGCGGTGTAGTGTGGGCAGCTAGAAGGAAAAGCCAACAATTGTTTTTCGGGGTGAAAAGGCCAGTTGGTTGGTGGCTGAAAATGTGAAAAGCAGTGCAGCGCAACGTAGAAAAACGTTAGCCGTAGTAAAAATTTGTCAGTTGTTTAAAAAAATTGATTTTTATTATTGATGTGCGTGTGTTTTTCGTGCGGTGCGAATAACAGTAAACAGCTGGGTACTTTGAAAATATGTAATTAAGTATTGTGTTGTTGTGTGAAAATAATTGCAAACATTTTTATGGTGTTTATTTTGGCGTGTGAGCAACGTCTGCTGCAACAGCAAAAACACCGAAGGCAACACGGCTCTGCATGAAAGTATGTATGGAAATAGTATGTTGAAAAACTACCCTTTTAGCGTCGGAAGTTTTCTTTTATACATATGTATACTTAAATGTATCTACTTACATACATACACAAATACTACATTATGTGACACCTTGAAATTGTAGAAAAAGTTGCTTTGCTTTGAGACGTGGATAAATGACCAGCAGATTTTGAAGTTTGTTGTTTGTAAATATAACGATAAGGTTTTTCCACCTTTCCTTTACAAAATGCATACGTGAAAAGTAGTAGTTATTAATGGTATTCCAAAACATGCATAAAGTTACAAAAAACTCGAAACTCGAAAATATTTTTCACACAAGTCTTAGCCGTTTACAAAATCCCCGAAGCTTTCGAGACTTTTTTTCCTAATTTAAGCGAATACCTCGAATATATAGGTTCAATATTTAAGTCGCAGACTACTTTAAATAGTTCATATTATCAGATTATTTTTGGAAAATACGCCAAATACTATTTTCCACTTTTCATTATCTACTTTTCGATTGAAAAAGAAGTGCGTGAACAAATTATTATTTTTAAACCCGCAGTATACGTTCAAAAGGTTTGCAAGGAATACTTAGGCCCACTTGCAGAATATCCAAGGTGAAATTTACAAATTCATAGTTAAGTAACCTAGAGTTAAAATGTTATTTTTCTTAACCCAAGAGATATTTGAAGCCGAGTTATTTAACTCTGTCTGCTTGCGGGTATTTTTGATTTTCGTTGGCATCATTGACCCTTTTTTGCGTCATTTGTTTGGATTATTCATATTCGTCTGCTGTACTTCAATAATTTGAGTGATGGCTGCTTGAATTTAGAAAAATTTCGTAAAAATCTAAATATAATGCAATAAATTACTATTTATTAGTTTCAATGATTAAATCTTCATACACATCTATTAAATACTGCAAGCATTCCGAGACATAGGAGACCAGGATTAGGATTTCTCATTCATTACATTACGTAAATTCAGGTAAGCATTTTTATTTCGTTAAAGAACTATTTTCGTTAAAGAACTTTTTATATACATATCTTAAAATCATAGCGAATCATGCAAAGCGAAGCGAAACCGCGGCTCCGTGCTCCCAATTTCACAAAGCGTTAAAGTTTGCTTTTGTGCGAAATTTTATGAAAGCACAAGCACATTATTGAAAACAAAAGGACCGACGGAGCTAGCTTCAAAGAAATACAATAAGCGTTGATGGAGGTGGCTAACGAATACAATTCCACCACAACTCGTTTAGCATTTTATTATTTATTGAGAATATTTCCTGATGCAAATTTTTATTGAAAAATTGAACTTATTTTTACTACTAACGGCTTTGTTTACATTTTTTGACAGAATGACACAGAGTTAGCAAACTAACCCTGCAAAACTGCTGGGTTAAAAATTTTACGTTTTAACTCTGGGTTAACCCGTAACCCCCTGCTGTGCAAGCCAATTTACCAATTTAACCTGCCCTGAGTGGGTAACTCAGGGTTAAAGAGATAACTCGACATCCTGCAAGTGGGCCTTAAGTTAACAGAAATACAGTTCTGAACACATTGATAACGACGAGCTACGGGCCACAGCTTCCAATTTGTTATCTTCATTATCAAAACACTTTGTCGACGACGACATGATTTTTTGAACGCAGCAGCGATATCATGAATTTGTATGAGTTTGACAAAAAAGAATAGGAAGAACCTTATCTGTCGCTGGAAAAATAGAAAGACATCTATTCTGGCCACAACCACATTCGTCGCGTAGCCCGGTCGTCGCCAAAATAATTATCTACATAAGAGTACGTGTTAAAATAATTTGACAGCTGTGGTCCGTAGCTCGTCGTTTCCATTGTGCTTGGGCTATACCCTATACAGGATAATGCAAAAATTTAAGGCAGATATTAACGNTTGTGCTTGGGCTATACCCTATACAGGATAATGCAAAAATTTAAGGCAGATATTAACGTAAATCGAAAGCACGGAACAGGTAGAAAAAAGGTTGAGGCCATGCTGACAAGATATACTAACCTTTCAGGAAGAAAAATTGCTCAGCTAGCGGATTGTTTCCAGTCATTTGTACGAAGAGGGAAAGGAGAGTCGGTGCTGAAAGTCAACAAAGTTCAAGAAAATGTTTAAAATTTGATCGGTGGTTACTGAAATATACCCGGCCGAAAACAAATCTAGACTTTGGACAGGCGCTGGTAAGATTTGCTTTCTTCCGTTTAGCGTCCGACAAGAAGAACTATCGATGCGCTAGACACAGAGGTCACGCTCGCTCTAAGCAGTCGCTGACCAGTGATTCAAAACAGCTTCCTTCCTAATGATCTGTCGAATTACTAATCAGAATCCCCTTACAATTGATTATATAAAATGTAAGACTGTGCCTTTTTTGTAATTTTAGAGATAATTTAGGTTTGGCACACATACCTAGCGCCCTGATAGTTTATCATTGTATCGCAGTCGTTTGCCAGGGCTTGTCCTGATGGTGACAAGGAAATAATTGCCAGGAATATCTAGCCAGTGCTAGAATCAGTTGCCCAAGCCAACGTCTTGAGTGCTGGGGCCAGTCTGGGAACTAAAAGAGATAATTTTTTCTGGTACATCAATTTTAGCTTCGGAGAAAATACCCTGGGCCCTGATAGTTTATTACTGCATGGTCAGAAAAATCTTGAAGCCAACAGGACAAGATACTCCAGGTAGGATTTTGTAAAATGTATCTCAG
>NW_016179513.1:0-7244 GCF_001687245.7 Rhagoletis zephyria | reverse complement strand
AACTAGTTCGCAGAAACCCACTTTACTGTCAGAAATCGCAATTCTCACGTACGCAGAGGACTGGAAAATGGTCAAAAGAATGACAAATTTCCAGAGAAGAATGGCAAGTTTCTATCCTTTCCTCGTCTAACGCACTTCATTATAACGTTTTTAGAGCGAGTTTTGCGTGGACAATTCAACCAGCACAATCTCCATTGTTTTGGTCCCCATGTAACTGGGATGAGGATTAAATGGTGCTTTCTCAGTCACTCCATCACCCCACACATTACTTCCTACTTTCCTCTTTCTAATTCTAGTTGGAGGAATTTTAAGACAGTGACTACAAGGCACCCTAGCTAAGGGATGAATTGTCAATAGCGCTTAGAGCACTGGCAGCTAACGGTCTGATCTAATGACCGGACAAGTCCGCTTGTAAAAGGCGCTAAACCACTGTGGGCTGCATACTCGTGGGAACAAAATCAAAGATGAATAAAAATAATTAAATAAATAACAAGAAAACCAAACCAAAACCAACAAAAAACCAGAGGAAAAAAACAACTCTTTATGAACTTCCGACTAATTCTAAGACTGCATTGAGTGCGCCAGGGAGCACTAGGAAACGGGGCAAGGAGGGAAACCAAGTCTTCTGGGAGGACGCTGAAGTTAAGGAACTATCGAGCCATCTTTATTTTCGACAAGATTGCCAAGAAAGTGGCGGCGACATTGTACACCCTGAAGAAGTTGGATGAAGGTGACGACGGACGAATCTGTAATGGAACCATGTGGAATAAGAGCAGCTTGGAATAGCGCCGGTACTGCGAGGTAGCCAGAGATCATCTTCAGATCGCGCTCGTCTCTGAGGTTACAGATAAAGGCTGGCTTGTGTAGGCGAAGAGGTTCGCGGTCGAGTTAGAACTCTCCGATCGGGTAAGCCAATTCGTGTTTGAAAATCCAGAAAACCCCATTCGGGAATTCTATTCCCTAAGGGCAACTTTTTTTTTGCAAGTAAGTAGCTCAGATATGTGATTGACGCTTGAAATGGTTTGATATCGGTATTGAGCCTAGGCCCTGTTAGCCAACGGATGAACTAGCGAGGTGCGGCTTTGCTTTAAATAGATTTGGAATACTTACGCCAAACTAAAAACCAGGGCTGTGTTCAGGATGAGCAAGATAACGGTCTAGCAAGGTTCGGTTGCCTGGCCCTTGCAAAATATTTAAGAGATCAGCCACTTACCTTTGCACGAAATTCTTAAAATGTCTGCGAACAAGGGGGCCGAAGATAGTTTGTGTGACCTTCCAGCTGAAGCAAAGCATCAGGTGCTTGCTTGCTGTCGAGGCGTCTCAATGTGGAAGAGAGGGCGATGAAGGGCTTAATGCCATTCCATGCTTGCAAAATTGATGCTGGGCTACATCTGGCACTAATCGCCTTCTCTTTCTCACTTGATGTTTACGTCAGGCCGATACTGTCTCATGGAGTATTGGCTTGGTGGACAGCAGTGGAGAAGGAAATATTTCTTGAAAGAATAGAAAGTGTATTTAGGTTTCAAATGATCGGTGTAAAAGGAGCACTTAGGATTACGCCAACGGTACTTTTGCACCTTGTTTAATCTCTTTCTGGGAGATCTATGGGCCAAGAATAGAATATCCAAAACTCCAGAAAAATTGACTACATGATCCTGGATCTGCACTTTGGGAACTCACAAGCCATTATAGACTAAAAGCCTATACAGTGAAGTCGAAAATGGATAAAGGTAAAGGGGCAGCAGTCCTCTGCGCGGAGCTCGGTCAGACTACTGTAGCATTTGCTTATCATCGCATTGAGTTGATACGTTGTGCTTTTGAGCAACGGGAGGTTAGGTCGTCGGAAGACCCGACCATCACAGGTCTGTAGCAAAGTGACTAATACTGCGCTCGCCACAAAAACAACCTTAAGATCCCCTTGAGTATATTCTTTATAATTTTTTTAGCATTAAGTTTATCGCTGCGTAGCTGCCTTTGGTCCGATTTCTAGTGATCTTTTAGCTTGCGCAATTTATTTCCTCACACACACTTATTTTCTTTTATCTATCCCACGCCATTTCTCATTGCTGACCTAATTTTTTTTTACTGTCATCGAAGTTACATATTTATTAGCTTAATCAAAAGNGCTTGCGCAATTTATTTCCTCACACACACTTATTTTCTTTTATCTATCCCACGCCATTTCTCATTGCTGACCTAATTTTTTTTTACTGTCATCGAAGTTACATATTTATTAGCTTAATCAAAAGAAGTAAAATATGCACAATGTTCAAAATAACATAAATCTCTAAGATTTTCCTATTAACTTCATTTGCAGCAAATTGCCAAATCACCAGTCAGACACTAACATCGCGGATTTTACAAATTGCTGACGATTCCATGAAAAAATTATTAAATTTTTCTGCAACATGAATTTTAAAATAATAGCTTAACATTATTCATTGAATAAACTTACGTCGGCGTTATAGCCACCGAAGTGACTTAAGTATTCTCACGAAAACTAGAAAACAAATTTTTATATAGAAAAAAGTCCCAGCCTGTGGGGAGTAAATTTTTTAACCTAACGTGTGTATGTTAAGCGAGACATTTCTCCAATAGACGGCGGGTTAATTGAGTAAATCCAAATTGGGTGGGCAAAGACTAATGTAGAGCGATAGCCTAAGAAATCGGCGAAGTAAAAGACCGAAATTTTGGCAGTGGAAATCTGAAGAACTAATGGAGGAGATATCATGTCTGAAAATCAAGTGAGGCCATGAGGCGTTGATAATTTCGCAAAAAGTCCAGCCCTACTGAAATTGCGTGGCCACCACTGGTGGTTCATCTTATGGATTAACAGCAGAGTTTCTAGGAAGGTAGGCGCTTACTTAATTTGCCTGCAATGCTGAATGCGTAGCCTCGATGTAGATTTCGCTCTTCCTAGATCCTCTTTTTTATCTAAGCTTGAATGTAATTATCTCTAATGATGTTATTTAGTCTGTAAGCTTTATCTTTAAGCTGATGTTGCATCTCTAGTTTGTAAGGTTTGTAACCATAGACTTAATAAATAAATGAAATTACATGAAATTTTAACGTGTAAGAGCTCCTCAGGTTTAGTCAGGACGTACGACACAAAATGTTTCTATCCTAGCATCGTGAAGACTACCGAGATGATTCCACCTCATAATCCTCTTTACAACTGTTCCAAAAGGTATCAGTTAAGATTCCTTATCTTAAAGCGTGAACACAGTCACAAAATGGCCTGTCCGAACCCCAACCAATAGCGGGGGCTGAGGCTTTGAAATCATAAAAAGCTCGTTTGATCGCCCTGACCCACCCCAGGTCAGAAGGACCTGGAAATTAAGCAAAGTCTACCTTAATAAACTTAGACCTTTGAAGTTGTCCCGCTGATTCTTTACAAGCATAAGGTAACTACGACGTTATTCATTGAATTCAGTTTATATATTAAGTCACTCAAAGAAGTTGTGCATTTCTCTTATTCCACGACTAGTGCCTGAGGCAATTATTTGTCGAGTCGAAATAGTCCTTCCGAAGAAACTGTATATATTTAGACTCTTCAGCTTAGCGGGGAATTCTCGCGTCTTACATTGTTCTACAGCAATGCTGGAAATTATAGAAACACTGGGCATGTATCCTGGTTAGTCCATCGGCCGTTAGAAGCTACCTTTCCTTTGCCCTCAACTTATCGAAAATGGATGGAAACTTAGGGGTCCAACCACAACCTTCCACCACACAAGACAATTCAGTGTCCTGTATAGGCTGACTCGGCGCTGTGTACTTGCCAATCCGACATCGAACAAGCCAATTAAAATCTGGTAGATGCATATTGTCATTCCATTTATACATTCAAGTTACCGTGTGGAAAAAGCACGCTGGGTAAAAAAATGCGCAATTCGGAAAAGCGCACATTCAGCTGATGGAAAGCTATTAAGGTGAGGTGGTTTCGGGGGCGTTTTACAGCATCGTGAAGCTATCATCAGTGTCAGCGCGAAATCACGATAACTGTGCGGTGCGTCCAAGAATTGTGCTGAGCCAAATTAACAACAAAGAGAGGATATAAATATAAACCGATTCGGCCATCAAAATAGCACCACATAAGCATGGCCAATGTTATTTAAGCCAGGCAAAACAAACTACTAGACGCCTTCGTTGCAGGCAAGCGCTAGATCGGTTACAAAAAAATCAGCGGGTGAAGCAGGGCTAGCGAATGAGGACGACTGAAATAAAACGAGTGCCGTTATATTTATCAATGCTGCTGTATGAAGTTTCGAGGGAGCGTTGGTGAAAGGGCAGGAAAGCGAAGAGTAAAGACGATTTGCTGGAAAGTGAGAGAACTTAGGAGAGCGCGTGCAACTGGCTAGTAATGCCTAATTCTGTAGAGAGAAATGTGGCATTGTGCGCAGGTCGGAAAGGTGCTAGAATAAATCGCAATAATGGCCTAATGGTTGGTATATTGGCAAGGCATAAGGAAATATTCGCTGGGTAAGTAAATAAGAAATTTTCTGCAGCTACGGGTATAATTCTTTTTCTTTTTTGTTTTAGAAATCAAACTGAGTTGGCGGGTAGAACGCTTGGACTAAACTGAGTCCGCAAAGAAATCGGTCACATGCAGCAAAGAAAGCTGTAAAAGGTCGTGCGGTTCGTTACTTAAGGCAAAAATAGAAAATTCACAGGCAAAAAAAAAAAAAATCAAGAACCTAATGGGACAAAGCAAGTTTATTGGCAACAACGATACCCTTTGTCTGCACCTAATAACAGACAGCCTCAACAGCTGGATTGTCAGCTAGCACATTCGTAGTCATTGTGCGCACGACGTAGCAGCGCTGAATGTGAGAAAAGTTTCGGCGCAGTTTGGCTGTGTGGCTCGCTGGCTGGTTGTTATGGCTGGTTGTTATGGCTGGCATACTAGTTGGTTGATTTTGCGCGGGTGATAAAAAGCGTGGCTCACGTTTTCCGCACCTAAAAAAAAAAGTAATAAAGAAGTAGTAGCGTAGATTTGGACAAGAAGCCAGAGAAACTAAAAGAACGAAATCGACGACAGCAGTTTGAGTGAAATAAAAGAAATAAAAAGAAAAAATTTTACAGCGAGAACCAAGTGACGAAGGCGTCTATCGAATGGCCGCAACTAAGGAATTGTGGCTACCAAAGCGGGTAATAATCAACAGCACTTTTTTCTGCAAAAACACATTTCATTCTGTTGGGTGCTTTGGTTTTTTTACTCGCGCCGCTTGCAGAGCTAAGTGCGCTGCAGTTCAGTGGGGGAAGAAAGGCAGCTGCCAAAGGTGAATTTCGAGGGCAGCGCTATGACCAAAATCAAAGATTTACTCGTACTCTAGGTAAGCCATTGTGGGGGAGCTAGTCAACAGCACAAAAGGGAACAGCCAGCAGCCAGCAGCAGCGCTGTAACATTATTGAGGAGCCGTTGAAGCGCAGCGGCAGAGGTCAATAGATAATATTTTCGCTGTTCTTTTAAGTACTATTTCTCGACGAGCGCTGATGATGATTGGTTGCCGGTTGGCTTGATGAGCTTGCTGCCTCTAGGCCATGCTTATTTGCAACGTGAGAATTTCATTTGTTGCAAAATCCAAAAATGGAATAACGAATAGGAAAAGCAGAAAAAATGAGCCATCAAAACTTGGCACAAACCAGCACAAGGCTAAAATTCTAACACCGACCGCTTTGCGTTGACTGAGTGACATGGCAGCAGAATTGTAGAAATTTTCATGGCATGATTTCCTTCCACTGACATTTGTTAGCTTTTGCTTTGCGAATTTGTCATGCCTCTTTGGATTTCAACGGTGCTGAATTAAGCTGCGAAAAGCAAGTACAAAAAGAAATATTTAAACAAACTAAATGTTTACAAAACTAAGTTAAAGGCCAATGGCAAGCCGTTCAAATGTGCCTATTTGTGTTTTTTTTTCATTTACTATGCTTCGTGCTGCAAGACAAAACGTGTCTTGTTACACATGTATACTCGCATTGAGCCCGAAAAGCGGTCACAGTCATAGCCAACTAGGTAATTTGCAATATTGTTAGCGCGCTGGGTAAGTGTGGCAAGGCGGGAAAAATGTTGGATTTCATTCACAGTGCAACCCCGTTAAATGTCTCGGGCTTTTATGAGAGCTTGAAAGTAATATTAGGACATATATTTTGGCTATTTAAAAACTCTACAGAAATTTTTTAGTAATTGATAAAAAAGTTGGTCATAAATTTATAGTAGTTTTGGAACTGTACACAAATGTGTGGTAATTTGGAAAATGGACAGAAATTTCATTTGAAAACTGGAAATACATTTTACTAATTACAAAGTTGGACATAAATTCTTAGTAATTTAGAAACTGAACACAAAATACATGGGCATACTCTCCTAGTAATTATGAAACTTCACATAAATTTGTGGTCTAGACATAAATTGGTGTTCATTTGAAAACTGTAGGTACATGTGTTTCTTTTTTTTAATTTGAAAGCAAGGTATGTGTTTTTGGCAGGTTTAAAACTGGACATACATTTTTGGAAACTAAAAAAACAGGCTATAAATTAAAGCATGGGACATGCATTTTTACTAATTTAAAAAAAAAAACAAGTAAGAAAGTCTAAGTTCGGGCGGAGCCGAACATTAAATACCCGGCGCAAGTATTAAATATATGTTTTTCTCCTTTCCGAAAGCTACCGCTACATGATATGCCGGGGTGTATACATTTTAAGTAAATTAGCGTCCTTAAATTTCGAAATATTTAAATTTCAAGCATTTCTGAAATTTACCGTTATATGAAAATCTGCCGTAATTTTAGTCCGATTTCAATAATTTTCAACATTTTGCTTTTATGTGGCAAGCACAATAAAAATACCGAGTTTGGTACAAATTGCTAGAACGGTTGAGGGGATACATATATGTGATCACAAGTAGGCGGTGCCACGCCCATTTTCCAAAATTTTATCATAAACGTATTTCTTGGTAAAGAATTGTTGCAATCATCCATTTTGAATAAATTATCTTTAATATTGACTGATTTATCGAAGGTTTTGTATTTCTCGAAATTACCGTTATATGGGATGTGGGCGTGGTTATTGTCCGATTTGAAAAATTTTCGGCCATTTGGTNAAATTACCGTTATATGGGATGTGGGCGTGGTTATTGTCCGATTTGAAAAATTTTCGGCCATTTGGTATGCTGTACGAGGATCAACAACTGTGCCATGTTTGGAAGAAGTTGGTGCAGCGGTTACCAAGATATACACATGTAACCA
>NW_016179512.1:0-7244 GCF_001687245.7 Rhagoletis zephyria | reverse complement strand
ACTTCAGCGGGTTGAAAATTTAATCAAGGAGATTAAGGGAATTATTAAACATAAAAGCGCAGGAAGTAGACGGCATCTAAGCAACAAAAGAAGAGAAACAAGAGCATCAAAAGATTATCTATAATCACTCTAAAATATATTATAACGAAATAGAACCACCAAAACAAAAAACGAATAACGAAAAAAAAGAAAATAAAATTATTTAAAAAGGCAGTATACTTTTTTTTTCTTCAAGCTATTAAGCCACGAATTTATAACGAACACTAGCAAAACGCTATTTTCAAAACCCGGTTATATAATTGCCAAGCACAAATATACACCGTAAAAAAAAACTTGTCGTTTTCTTAGCACATCAGGCGTAGTTAGTGAGCTTAACATTCATTACGGCGCTACGATCAAATACGCAACGAAATTCGTACAAATCCTTTAACGAAATTAATTCTACAGGCAAACCAGTTGCCATAAATAACATTAAATTTTTTGGTGCCGCCAGCTGCTGTAAACTTGCTAATACGAGTATTATGGCTGAGCGCTGTTAAACGATTTTACAACGAAAAAAAAAATATATATTTCAAAAAAAAAACAAAGAACTATTTTTGAAAGTTTTATACTTGTTGTTGTTGTTAAACGACTATGTTTCCGCCGATGATTTCGTCAAACGCAATACTTCAATGTGAGACTGCTGAAAAGTTGGAAATCAAGGAGGCTGCCACAGCAACAACAACGTCGCATTATTATAACGACGGCTTTCGACGACAACGACGACTACGAATCAACGAGCAGAGTGGGCTCAAGAAACGTATTTTTAATCAAATTAAACCTCCAGAGCTACGATTGGTGGGTTGACCAAGAAGAAGTTAAAAACAAAATCGAATATATAAATATTAAAAAACAAAGCCACGACAGCTTAAGAACAACAAAAAATCAACGAACAACATCAAACGCATACAACAACGAAACAAACGAATAAGAACGAACAACAACTGTACAAACATACGAATAACGAACAACCAAAAATTAAGGAGGAAAAGGAAAGTAACAGACAGCGAATACGAATACGAATGAAAGTTCCGATTCAAAAGCAACGGTTAACTGCGCTAGCTAGTAAACGGAAGTGTATGAGAACTTTCAAAAAGAGAGAGAGGGAGAGAAAGAAATATAAATAAAAAAAAATAAAAATATATATGAGAACATTTTTGAGGTGCGTTTTTTGGAAACGTAAAGTGCCGAAAAGTACTGTTATGCAAATCGGCCATAAATTGCAAGTGAACAATAAAGAAGTGTGAATAAATACTTGGATATATAAATATATTTATAAGCTGTTAAAAGATAGTTTAGTGATTCTTTGAAGTAGTTTTTACATACATATACGAATTTATCTGTTTTTTGTTGTTTTGTTGAAAGATACTCAAATAGCATTGTTGAAATATTTATATGCACAATATTTATAAACGAATTTTCGAAACGCATGTTAACTTAAATTAATGAATATGGTGTTTTTAAACAGCATAAAAAAAAAACCTTAACGAACTGCGAAATAATTAAAATTAAAGTAAAAAAAAAAAACGATAAAATACTCAGTGTACGTACAAAAACTTAATAAGTAAAAATTATTACTACAATTTAAAAGCTAAGTGTGTTTTGTAAAAAAAAAAAACTTATTTAAATTAACTACACAACAGAAAGTTTGTGACGATTTTGAAAACTGTGAAAAGCAGCGTGCAAATTTAAACCTTTAGTGTTTTTTCATTCTGCATATTTTTTGCCAGAAGTGTAACAAAGACTTCAAGCTAGTCATTAGAAGCTATTATCTACTATTTACATGTATTTATAATACATACATATATATATATATAAAGTAAACTTACGAATTAAGACATTTTACAATTATAAATATATAGAAAAACAGTTACTATTCATTATATTTAAGTGAGTTGAAGACCTGTTAAGTGCACTATTTATCGATTATCTACGCACATAACTAACAAATCCGACCCACAACTACTGGCTGAGGTAAACCAAGTCGGGCAGACAAAGATTTTTAGCAGCTTAAAAAACTTTAAAATACAAATTAGCTATAAATAAATAAACTAATTCGCGCTGTGTATTTGCAACAAAAAAAGTAAATAACAACAGATATAAGAATAATTTTAAAGTTTTTTTTTCAAATACTCAATATTTTTCCTCCTGCAAAACGGCGCAAGTTAAAAGAAAAAAAAATATTTATGAGAAAGTATAATTATCAACCGTACCCGGCGTACCAGCACACCACCAACGCACAACAGCAAAAACCCAGCAACAACAACAGCAATTAGAAAAACAAGAACTTAGCCACTCAACGCATCCATTACATCAGCCGTCGCCACGCCCGTACACTTCCCGCTTCGAGCAACAGCAAGCACGCCAACGACATCAAAACCAACAACAACAACAACAGCCACAGTTGCTGCAGCAACAGCAAGAAATAATTTTACCGCCTCCACCACAACAGCTGCCAACGCCAGAAATGTCGCCACAACAGCAACTACCCACGCACGCTGGCTACCAGCAACCAACACAACAACCACAACAACAAGAAATACAGCAACCAATGCAGCGCCAACAGCAGATTCAGCTGTTGCAGCAGCAACAACAAGCCACCACAGCGGCACTGCAGCAACAGAAACAACTGCAATTACAGCAGCAGCAGCAACAACAACAACAATTGGCTAACGCCACATTTGCAGCCAATTTTAGTGCATTGCAGCAACAACAGCAACAACAACAACAACAGCAACAGCCTAATACAGCTGGCCCTGCAGGGAATACTGTCTTCAATGGCAATTTCTTTGCGACGACGTCATCAGCACAGCAATACACGTACGCAGGTGAATATGCGGCTTATAATCAAAATAATATTAGCAGCAGCAGCAGCAGCAGCAGTGGCATGAATGGCAATAATAATAATGCGTTAAATGCAACAAATAGTAATAATCGACTGCACCAGCACCAAATGCAGCAACAGCAAGCGTTTTTGCCATTTCCCGCAAATAATCCAAATCCAAATAATCGGCATAGTCAATTCGAACGAAATCAGCAACAACTGAGTCAGCAGGAATACATGCAACTTTTGCAACAACAACAGCAACAATTTCATTTGCAACAACAGCAACCACAACAGCGTCAATATATCGGCAATAATAGTAATAATAATAACAATAATAATAATAGTAATCACAGCAATGCGCTTAGTAATCAGCAGCAATTGCATTTGCAACAGCTACAGCGCGCCTTGTTAGAAAGGCAACAGCAAAAATTGCAGCAACAATCACATGAAATACCAATAAGAACAGTGGTTGGCGGCAACAGCAGCAACTCCCTGCCGCCGCACCTATCACCGGCGCTCAACAATGGCGGCGAATATAGCAGCAGCGACGGTGGCGGCAGTGGCAGCGCCGTTGGTGATGGCCTTGTCAGCACAGTTGACACAGTGGCTGCTAGCGATTGTCGATTCTCGATGGATGCTTGCGAAATAGCAAATTTTCTGGCTAATGAGCTTTTTATGCAGCAGGTAGATAGATAGATATTTATGTAGATACGTACATATGTACATAGCTATAGCTATATAGGCAAGCAGGCAGGCGTGCAATGTACATGCATATATATGTATATATATACATACCCTGTCGGAAAATTAACTACTTTAGAAGCATTTTAATAAGCGTTTTTTAGTTAACTACAAGTGATTGAATTTTTTTTTTAAGCAATTTACTTTATTAACATGGCGATGTCGTTGTTGTCCGACTCTGCATGATGATTCCAGCTACTCTCAAGTAATTGTGAACTAACTAGGTATCAAGATTTTTATTTTTAAATCATTGCAAAATCGCTATTTTGTATACTTATTTTTCCGCTGGAGAATAATCGTTATTTTGGATTTGAATGTTGTTTCGATCATTTTAACCATTATGATGGAGACGGCGTTTTTATGACACATTTAATTCATATGCGATTAAAAAATTAAATCAGAAAATAACGGTTATAATGTGATCGAACAAATTTAAAACAAACAAAAAAAAAACAACAAAAAACGATCGACAAAATTATCGAAAAAGTAAAAATTTAAAATAACGATTAATTTTAAGCCGCTGGTTCACCTCCCAGTGATGGCGTTTAAAGTAGTCTGATGACATGTGTTGATCTCCGAAATAACTAGCAGCTATAACTTCTACCAAAAATGATAATTATTGTTGTTTTCCACAAACAAACAAAATCTTTGAGGCTGTCTGCTTAATTCCGAGAGGGTACATACTCGTATCATCATTAAAGAAATTGGCGCGTTACCCAAAACCTATACTTTTACCTACATACATACATACATATATGTATTGTATAAATTTATATGTAATTAAGTATATCTGGAGGCATATGAGTTCTTATTTATGCACATAATTTTATATTTTCTAACAATGTTGCATCTACATATTTATGCATGTGCGTAGTTGTATAATTTATTTAGATATAAATTGTTATTTTATTGCACCATTTATTCTATTTCTAAATCGTCCATGAACAGGTATTTTTCTAAAATTTTTAATTGTTATGTCTCTATGTAGCTATTTAGTACAAGTATATACATATGTAGATTTTTTGTTTTTATTTTTATTTCCACTCATAAAATACCCATGTGCTCTCTTCTGCATTTCGGTCACTCGCTCACTGCTTGGCGTACGTTCAATTTGTCACATGCGGAATGCAATGCTGATGAATCCATTTCAGTATGTGCATATGTATATACATACATACAAACGTACACCTACTCGTGCACATTGCATGTATTTTTTTGTTTTTGTGTTTTATTTATTATATTCGTTCCGCTATGATCTCCTTTGTAAGGTTCAATCTATGTTTTATTTGTACATACATATAATATATGGTCGTTAAACATTCGACTTCGCGCTTTTTGTAGAAAATTAATTAATGTTCATTATTTAGGTCAATGATGCTGATTATATTATGATTGTGCCATTTAAAGTCAATGGAATGTATCCTTTACTAATTGGCAAATACGAAGATTAGCAAAAAGGTTTAATAACGAAGCTATAGACAATTTTCAAAGTCTCTTTCGAAACTCAAAACCATAGCCGATCCACAAGTGCTAAAAAAGCTGACGAAAATATAGAAATGGTGCTGACACCCTTGGCGAATACACAATGTTACTGAAATAAGTCCCGTACCATAAAGCCATAGAGGGTAACGAGGAGGCTAACTAGCTGGCAATGGAAGCAATAGTTAGCCAGCTTGAATCAGAATCCTTCCTTTCTACATTGAGAACACAAGATTTGGTCATTATAACCAAATCATGTAAATATAACCAAATTATGTGTTGAGAGAAATATGTTTAGCTGACGTTTGTCTCGGTGTATTTAATTTACTTAACTAAACTGTTTTCTCGGTGTATGGAAATACTTAATATCAGAGAAGCGTCTGCTTAGAATATCCTTCGGCAAAACTCACGCCGGCTAATGCAGACTAAACAACTTATGGGAAATTACAACTGCAAGAGATATATGTAGAAAGCTAATCACTCTCCCAAAGGCAAGTTTAAATGATGCCACCAGCTTAAAATCTCTTTATCTATGCAGTGCAATGCTAGGAAATATCTTCAAAGATCGAGCTTGGCATCAGGCGCACTAACAACGCCTCATTTTGATAACAAAATTATCGTCTAACTTGCCACTTCGGTTTGACATCAGTGATTCAGAAGTCAAGAACAGGTTGGACAGAGACAACCCCTACTTTAAACTGCCGAACACATTTTTAATGGAATGCCATATTATGTTGTTAGTCTGACTGTCGATTTTCAGAGCAATTTTTTGTGCCCAATTTGATATGAAAAATTTAACTGAAACGTAGTTGAGTGGGAATAGCAATTCATATTAAGTAAATAAAAGTTGTATATGGATTCACTAAATTTTGTTCGTCACAGTACATACATATATGTATGTACATATATGTATACTTACACACATGCATGTCAATTAGTAAAACGTTTGCGCATTGTACTTAATTAACTTTAATTAAATTTAAATTTGCGTACATAGCGAAAAGCATGAAAGGAATAACAATAGCCAGATGAACGCTCAGCGATGCGATCAGCCCTCCTCAACCAATCGCTGCCAAGATCTTTTAAGTGAATAGGCGGCACAAATTTTGCGAGTTCATCTTTAAAAATAACAACCCGCGGCGAATGTAAAAATCAAAAAGATAAAGATTAATAAAAACAATGCCAGACCAAGTGAATTGACAGAATTATAAGTTGAAAAGAGTCTCCGAAAAATGTGGAGAATAAAACATTAATGTAGAGAAATATAAATTAAACACAAGCGAAAATTGGTGCGAATTCTGGGAATATGAAAAATAAATAAATAGACAGAATAAAAAAATCAAAAATAAAGAGTTCGATGCGGAAAATGCTAGAGAGTGGGGAAAGCAGGCGCCGGAAGAAGCGATCAAGCTAGTGACAGGGCGAAAAACAAGCATACCTAAATGTAGATTAGGGTGCATCACTCGCCATACAAAAAAATCCGGTACTGTCTTGCGATCGGAGTTATAACACTCTATTCTAACTATTCTAAGATTTTCGCCAAAATATTTTTTAATTAAATACCGAAATAAATATAAGATTCAAACTCTCAATATTTTGATACAATTTTTAAACATATCCGTGCAGACCTGTTTTTTGGAAAAAATATTTTTAAAAACGTATTTTATTTATGAAAAATTCGATTTTTAGATATGTATATTTTCTAATTTTTTTCCGGAAATCTTAGAATACAAAAAATTTTACAATTCCGGTGAAAAACGCGCATTTTTCTGGGTGAGGCACCCTAGTATACATACGTACATATGTACGTACATTTGTGTGAATATATGTATATATATGTTGGCACGTATGTATGTACATATGTACGTATGTACATCAATACAGGTGTTAAAAGATATTTTTCCAGTTGTAGTTGTTGTTGTTTCACATAAAACTATAGGAACTCATAAACAGCCAATACGTTAAATTGTATGCAACAGTATAGTTCTCTGTGGGAGGCGAAATTGCCGATAATTCTATAAAAATATGTGCGTTTACAATTGTGTTTTTTCCGAAATATTCCAGAGATTTTAGCTTTCCTATAAAACTTTTAAGCCTTTTCATCAACGCTACAAGGAAACGCTGTTGGGTAGTGCCTTGAAATATATATATTTTTTTA
>NW_016179509.1:0-7248 GCF_001687245.7 Rhagoletis zephyria | reverse complement strand
ATATATATTTTTTTTAAGTCGGTTTTTTTTTTGCTAAAAATTACTTGTCTTATGCCATATGGTGGCCATATAATTGGCGAAACTACTTCTCTACCCGTTTTGACCATTCTTATCTTTATGTATTTTTTCTGGCAAAATTTGTTTCCACTTTTATTTCACCATATTTTGATAAAAAGAAAAATACTGATAAAAATAAAATATTTCACACAAACAAACAAAAATATAATCGATAATCGCATGAGGCTATTGCCTGAAAATTTTAAAATGCGCTTAGTGGCATTGTGCTACTATGATAGCACGGCCGAGTAATCATAGTCAACTTATTTACAGTAGTCGAACAAATTATAGCCGCACCAAATTTTTACAAGTTTTAAAATATTATTTTTGCTGTTATTTAATTTTGGTTAGTTTTTTTCAATTCAATATTTAAAAACATCCGTATAAAAAAAAGTATAAATAAATTAAAAATTAATAAAGAAAAATAAACGATCAAAACTTTTAAACAAGTAGTGTTCCTAATTATGTGGCCACCACTGTGTACACTCATACCACCTGCTCGATTGCACATGAATTCTGACGTTGGCTTGCCGCACAAATACAACTCACTGTTTCTTACAAGCATTTCTCGTTGTTTACTTGATTTACACGAATTGCCACACCCAAAGGCGTCATTTGTTGAAATTTTTAGCATTTCTGTAGCTTAAGTGTTGTTGAATATTGATTTTAATTGGAATTTAAAGTAAAAGGTATATTTGTCATTGTTAAAATATAAATTGCAAACTTTTTCTTTTATCTGCAATCAGCAATCAACATTCAATTAACCAATTAAAATTCATCCTAAGTCATAAGAGGCATTTTAATATATATTTTAATTTTAATTGAGTTCTGCTACAAAACGCCTCGACAAAGAAAAATATTCTTGATTAAAAGGCATGCAATAAAGTGTAGAATCAGTAATGCACAGCGGACAACGCTAACTGGGGCACATAACGCCAAGCTTAACAGAGTGCATGTATGTACATATGTATGTATGGAGTTATTGCAGGCAAGGTTACTCCTGAACATATCTGGATAAGCCTTTTCCAAATTCTATACGTCTCCAGCAGTAAAAATAGTTTCATAAATAAATTTCGCTCTGTTTCACAACTCTCCCAAAATCAATTCACTTGGGTATTTTTAAAGGTTCCACTTTATTCTTTGTACATTGACTTCTTCATTAGAGCACATTTTGCCACATTGCAATGCACTTAAAATTCATTCAAACCAATTAAAATGACACACATTTATCTACATACATTCGAGTAGTTGATGTAGTATCTGCATCCTACTTTTACATACATACATACCTACATACCAATTAGAGTGTGACACAAGCACACTCTTCTTCTTCCCAATCAATTTGTCTTGCCGTACTCAGTGCAAGTCAGCATCGTAGCAAATGCATACGGAAGCCTCAATTCCATCTAATTACGCATCTAATATGACATTATAGTGCAAAGCCCAGCGATAAGAAGACATACATATTTACATGCAAACATATACAAAAGCGTGCGTTGAGAGGCAAATTTGTATTCCTATGCTCAAATATATATATATTTTTTCTGCAAGCATGTTTGTTCGTGTGCATTTGTTTGCATGTAACTGCACTCATTACAAATGCACAATGTTTGTTTTGCCCACATTGTCACTGCTGCGCTGCTCTTTGCTACAGTCGCATTCAATTCAATATGTTAGCTGAGGTTTACGCCGCATTAACAGCTTCCTGGAAGCAGAATGAGCACATTAACGGCACAAGCCACACGAAACAACGTAGAATGGTATGCATGTATGTATATATTTACACTCAGAAGGGCACACACCCTTATGTATGTATGTATGTATATATGCAATATAAGAAGGGTACGCAGCCAGAGGCAAAAAAAGGTGTGTAGATGGGCTTGTTTATGCTCATACATAGTTTGTAGATATGTGTGTATGTATGTATGAGCGTTTGCTCACTTTCGCCAAAGGACATTCAACCCACAACATTGTTGGCGCATTGAGTTCATGTGAAGCTTCGAACAGTTGAAGCCTGTCTGCGCTGTTGCACAAATCAGTTTGTAAGTGAATGTATGTACGTGAATGCATGTGTGTGAGCGGTTACACTTGCAATGCCAATTTGCCACTATAATTTGCGCTTGGCTGCAGCAAAAGCTTCAGGCGAAGGCTCGATACAGCAAACCGTATCAGCATATATGTACATTTAAATGTCACTATAGTACACATGCATGTATGTATGTATGTGTGTGGCTACATCAAAATTTGTAGGCATGC
The DNA here is from genome assembly GCF_001687245.7 of Rhagoletis zephyria. Lineage (NCBI taxonomy): Eukaryota > Metazoa > Arthropoda > Insecta > Diptera > Tephritidae > Rhagoletis > Rhagoletis zephyria. The sequence goes on along the minus strand of NW_016179509.1, from coordinate 4,935 downwards.
AGGTATGTCCCACAAGTCTGTGTATACATATTCACATATACATATGTATGTACTCGTACCACAGCATAAGCAATGCAAACCACCGCACTTAACCGCCTCAAAGTATGCAATAGTTTTTTCCCTTCTAACTACTTGCCCCAATTCACATCCGTTAAATGCTTTTACAGACATGAATACATCCAAATACATAGAGATATATTTGTTGTTAATAAATATTCTGCCAACCCGTTGGTTGTGGTCCACATTGCCTAAGCCACAATGTCAGCAGCCCAAATTTATTTACCTCAATTTGAAAGCCGTCACTACATTTGTTGTTTTTGCAGTTAACTTTTTGCAAATGGCAGATTTGATTTTGAATTTTTAATGAATACACCCCCTGCGCCCCAACATTTTGAATATTCTGAAAGTGACAGTCTTGGCAGCTGTTTATCCCCCCCCCCCCCTCTGTTTGGCTTCGCCAAAAGTTTTTTGAGCTACGTTGTTCTGCATCCCGTTGGCCGCCAGGAATTTACTAAGTTGCATTCTTCGTTCGTATGCATGTGCTTGCAAATTTATAAATGCTTCCAAGTATACTTACACACATATACATATGTACATATGTATGCATTTCGAAAAGTTTGCTTGTTCATACATGTTTGAATGTGTGTATGTACGCGCATTTGCACTTACTACTTTTGCTTACCCAGCCGGTTGTTGGGATTTTCACAAATTAAGTTGCAAACTTTTATGCATTTCACACTTCTCAGATTGCTTTGATTTGCACTAAGACAAATAGTTGCATGGAAATTGTAGCAGGAAATTATGTTGGGAAATTATTATTATTAAAATGACAATTATGGTATATTAAATACAAATTAAAGTTATTTTCCATATGAATGACAATCGGAGGACTTCATCGCCGGGCAGTCCTGTTCGTCCCAATAAATAAAGCCAAGGTTCTCCTCCAACAGCTCACACATTTGGTTTGCTCCTACTTATGTGAGCAATATGAGAGAAATTTTAACTTTTTGCATTCAAGAATAGTCGCAAAATATGGATTATTTGCTTTTTTGGTAAAATTAATTTGTTAGATGGCGATTTTTATTTTTTTCGATGATATTAAACCGGATTGCACTTTTATGACTATTTTTAATCTTTTATCATGCAACAACTTATTTAAATCGAGCAAAATCGGAAGCTGCGAATATCAATGATGCCGGTTGTAGAAAAACAAAATAGCTAGGGTGGATGACCTGTCAGCGCTGCATGGAAAGACAGTATGTATGTCTTTAGACCTGGTAAGCTCACCCTGGGCCAGTTACTCAACATACCCAAAATATGGTAAAAGACCGGCGCAACGAAAAACGAGACTATATTTTTTATTTATTTTAAAGCCACTTTCGATAGCATGAATACTTAACTCTTAGAAGACAGCTTATGATAGACAAAGAAACTATGAAGAATTCGAGTACTAAGACGATTACGAAGACAAATAGGGAGACGAATGGGATAACGGATATGAATATAAACCAAGACTAATAGAAAGACGAATATGAAATCGAAGACGAATACGACGATGAATACCCAGACGGACTTGAAATCAAATACGAATGCGAATACTAAGGCTAAAGCAAATATGAGGAGTAATACAAAATTTCTGAACTATGAAACGAGCACTTCCTTTTTTATAGAGTCTTTTTCTTTTCATACGCGAATAGGTTTGAATGTTTGCATTAAAAATTAAATCTTTTGAAATTATCTTACAGAGGGAAATTTTATTATTAAGTAAGTACTTTTATTCTATTTTCTAAGGTAGTATATTCTGCGTGTATCAGCTGCACAGCTGTCAATTAATAGAAGCATTTATTGATGGAATCCAATTGAAAATATTTATAAAATTTTCAGTTATATTATTACAGGAAAATTAGCATTTTTTTCATTTCAAAATGACCGGTTTTCTAATTCAGAGGAGATCTGCATTAAACCTTTCCAGTGCAACAATGTGCAACTCGTTCACTTCATTCTCTGCCGTACTCTGTCACCATGGCGTAATTATTGCACGATAGAATAAAATTAAGTGCATATTCGTATTCCATATAAATATGTACATATGTGTGTATTTTCATTAAGCATTAACTAATATTTATTTTATATTACCTACTAACTTTTTTCCAAACCACACGTCACGGCAACTTAAATTACATAATTAAATTTATTTTCAAGTGCAACAACAAGCAAGTGCCTGCTAAAAAATGTGAAAAAACTAGCAACATGTATCTATGTACATACATATGTACTACGTATAAACATACATATGTACATATATGTATGTACATTGTTCATGCACCAGTGCCACACGAAACTTTAGCCAGTCAGCGAGTGTGTCAGTCAGAAGCAGAGCTAAGTGCACAAAAAAATAATAATAATACTTTGCAGCCCCCATAATAGAGTAACTAATAGTTAAACAAAAAAATCAAATACTACAAAATAAGCGATTTTCTTATATGTACGTATGTATGTACGTATCTTACATCAAAAGCGAAACAGAGGCATAGAATAATGATGAACACACTTCTGACATACACTTGGGTGTGTGTTTTTTGGAGCAGCAATTAAACAGCGTACAGCAAGTTGATTCCAACACAGCAGTTGTGGAGGTTGTAGGCATTTATTACGGTTTATGAAGGCGGTTGTTTATACTCAGTTTTAACAAAAAGTAATGGTAATAGATAGCGGTTTTCAAGTTCAAGTTCAAGCGAATAAAGCAAAGCAGTAAGTCATGGAAATACGTAACAAAAAAAGGAAAAATTTAAAACTTTAGCAACTTTTCACGTTTTAATTGATATACGAGTCAAATTGACATCGCTTAACCACATTCGGAAATATACATATTAAATTCCCAAACGGAAAAAAGAATTGGAACCTTCAATACAAGTGCAAGAAAAGTGGTACAATTGGCCTTTTTTTATTGGAAGGTACATTTCTTATAGATACCCGTGAGAACAGGTATCTCAAGGCAGGTGCATCCCATAAGACTGGGACTGCTTGCACACATTTGAGAACAACTAAGGCAGATGAATGAATATTACAAGGTATTCATCAAAAAGAACTCTCCAACCTGCTGGAGTGGAGATTTATAGCGCTACAAGGCAGAAAATGTTGGTCAGGTACATTCGAAAAGGGTGAAATGGTTGGGATCCAGTACACTATCCAAAGTTATACAGAGCCAACAGCGTTAAGTAATTTTTTAATAAAAATCATGGAAGGAATCACAGACAGTGTTTATGCGCGAATGCTAAAACCGGACGCCTAAATGTAAGCTATGCACTGCTGTATACGCAAAAATTTCCTTTATGTAGTTTATGAAATTTTTGCACATGCATTTCTCAACTGCCATTTAATAAGAATTTCTTAAGTTAAAACTTGATGGCACTTCAAAGTAAGCTCGGCCTAGTCTGATTCATCTTCTGGACAATGCTTCCGGAGATTTTTGCGGACTCTGCACGGCTTACAACCCTGAAGAAGTGGTGCTAGCTTATTACCATTGGCCACGGTGGCTACCCACTACTTTTTGATCCAATAAATATTTTTTCTTTTGTGAATACATGCAAACGTACTGGTTCCCCCTCTAATTGAGTGAGTTATATATATAGGCATATTACAGAATACTTTCTTACAGAAAACACTTTGCAAAACAATTAAAATGTCCACCTTTAAGGAGGGCCTAACGTCCACGGTTTTCATAGTCTCACGAGGAAAACGCAATGTTCATAGAGGACATAGAGTTGGCAGTAGGCTGCTTCCTGAAATTAGAGGCAGCTTTCGATAACACTCGGAATACCCCCGTTGTCTATTAGTTGCCGTCGGCGCGAAAGAGTTGACCAGGCACATGTTGCTTGTTAGCAAAGGTTTTAAATCCATAAACACTCTAAAACTGGAATGAGTCAGTGTTAGTCATGGGCAGAGGTGGGCACTACCACAAACAAGCGTTCGCTAGCAGTGTGCCTGGTCATGGGTCATTAAACGTCAAGAACTATCCATGCCATTGAGTCGATGACCAACAATCACGTCCTTTTAATACACATTACAGGAACCAGATTTGCCGCTTTAGAGCACCGGACGCAGCTGAGCGCATTATATGCCTATGTGAAGCCTTTATTAAGCGCAGACTTTGCCACCTTATATCACCGTACCTAAATATGTACCTATAAGGAGATGACCTAAATTTTATTCAACGAAGGGACTTCGCAAGACTCTCGAAGTAGTATACTTCGATCTAATCCAGTCGGCGGTCAAGTAGGTCGCCAGTATTAGAAGTCCAAAAATATTTTGAGTACTTTAATTATTAATTTTTTAAATCATTACTTAGGTCGAATGCAGTCGGTTTTTGCATCTAGCGCAATTTAGCTTACGCTAGGGTATTCCAGAATCGAAAGCTTTTATGCAGGACAGGAGAGAAAAAAAAATGCACAAACTATAGCTTGGCTAAAGAAAGGCTACTTCAAAAACAAAAGGTGTCCAATACTAGAAATCGCCAACCACCCAGTCGGAAAAATGTATACATACATTTTCCTGAATAAACAGACCTTGAAACTCTGGCCTTTCCATACAAAATAAATAGTCTTAAAGAATCGAACAAGGAAGGCCTATCGCTTCAAAATATTCGAAAAAAAGTCTGGCAGAAGGACACTTTTTTCTAATTTTTCCACCTGGAAAAATCGCTCTTAAATTAACAGCTAATCAATAAATCGAGCAAGAATAGGCAAATTTTACGCTGGAAAATCATCAGAAAAAATGTTCACGATTACAACGCAACAATGAAGTAGCACAAATAATATAAAACAATAAAAATTGCTTAAAGAAAAGCTTAACAGCTGAATAGCAACAATGTATGCAACAATTGGAGGCGATCAACACCGAGATGGAGAGCCAACGACAAATGGTAAAGTCACCTTT
>NW_016179508.1:0-7249 GCF_001687245.7 Rhagoletis zephyria | reverse complement strand
ACACAAATTTGCGCGCGCTCTCAAGCAATAGATAGCGACATATTTAAAGCGTTTCTTTTTTTTGAATATTTTATCAAAACACGTAGAAAAAGATATTGTTTTGCTCCGTTAAAATATACCGACGGTCACGCGCCTTGAATATTCTGCACAAATTCGCCACCAAAAAAGAATATTTTCGAATTCGCTATAGCCTACCGCGACTTCCGGTTCCTGCGCGCATTTCGCATTTTAGCAGCAACAGTGAAAAAATCAAATAACTGCCTTTTTGCGCGCCGTCGGTTACGCGCTCGTTTTTCGCTTATTTTTCTCGTTCACTCGTTTTCACTTTGCTTCGGCAGTTATCCGAGTTGTTACGTCGAGGTGTTAACTCGTGGCGCGTCCGTAACGAATACTAATCATGAAGGGGCAGGTTCCACCGCCGCTGCCGCCGCCACTGCCGCTCAGTGGCCACTCAACCAACTAGCCAAGCAAGCAAGCCATAAACCGACTCAAACTCAATATCCACATTGAGTGAGTTGACTCGGGTAGCGAGCAAGCGCGCGTGTTTAGCCGGTAGGGCGCTTGAGTGGGACCTAATTAGTGGCACAAGTCGAAGAAAGAAAGTCAGCGCGGCAGTGACTGTGGTATGATATGTAATGATAGTGGTGGTGGTGGTGGCGGTTGCAGCGCCGCGTCACTTCGCGTCGGTTCGTAGCCACTTGTAAGTGTTTAAAATGTAAATTAAGAAAATCGCATGGTTGCGCATACACATTTGTATGTATGTAGGTATACGTGTATGTGTGTATGTTTGTTATGTTTTTTGTATTTGTTGTGTTTGGGGTTTAAACTAACGAACAAGGTGACTTGTTGTAATCCGTTGGGTGAATGTATGCGAACGCATATTTACATGGGTACTTGCGCCTGTTTGCGTACGCACACCCTACACTGCAATTGTGCGTGCTGTTCGATAGCTGAGACGAGAGAGAGCAAAATGAGAGGAACCGCTTGATTTTAACTTGATGCAAGAAGCTGTGGCTGATTGCTCGCATGGCTTCGTAGAATCTGGGGTCGATCACTGGTCCGAGAGCATCTAATTACCACAACCTCTGTGTGACATAATGCACGTAAATCAAGCAGAGGTCATGAATTCGGCCAAAGAGAAAGGATTAGGAGTCAGTCCAACGAAAACAGACCTGGTACTTTTTACGAGGAAGTTAGCAAACACAACGCCTAATTTAAGCGAATCTGCAAGGCAGCTTTTCCAAAAATCGCCAGGCAGTCTATAGCTATAGCTAGTGGTCAAAAGTCTTGTTTGACCTCGAGTCTGGTACAGGAGATTAACTATGGTAGCCAGACCTATAATTCTCTATAGCGTAGTCGTTTGTTTACCAGAAAAAATACGGTCGTTCTCATACTGCGAAGCTACAAAGATTACCAATAAATTTAATAAGCAAGCAATGCGCCGAAAATGCTGCCTAAAGACTGCGGGAACTAAAAAGTCAGAAAGTACAAAGAGGTGGTCATACTGCGATTCTTAATAACCAAAGATGGCCCAACCATACGGACTACTGCGTAGCAACGCTCAATTTCAGTAAAAGGTCTCATTCAAAGATATCAAGTAGAGGATCATGGTCATGAACAGTCTTAGGGGATGCAAATTCGATTTGGTTCTACACTGATGGACCCAAGCTTGATACTCAATAGGGTAGACGGAGGACTAGGCAGGCGGGGTTTCCCCCTGATTTATTTAGTACATGCGAGCATCTTAAAACTCACAAAAAATTTATTTTACTTTCTATAAAAATTCTATATAAAAAAATATCAAAAGAAATATAAATTTTTCACACAAGTACAATAAACACGGTTTATCCGGGTTTTTTCTTAATATAAAAATTGCGAACCGGGTTTTTGAAAAATGCCGGTTTTCGAATAACTCGAAAACGGTTAATAAAAAAAGCGAATAATAGAACAGCGTAGTACCAGGAGATTGCAATTCACCAGCAAACGAGAAGCAAGAAAGGGTACTTCCGCAGTACTTTCACCGGACTGGAAGAGGATAGACATGGCTTCCTCTCTTCCTCAGGGACTTAAACGACATTGGTCAGTAATATTTAGAGACAAAACTAGCAAACCGAGAAAAATTAAACAGGGGATACCACATATTTCAAAGTTACCCCAACGATCCATTGTCTCTTACGCTGACGACTGTTCGATAATGGCGTCTGGGAATGGCATTGATGACTTGTGCTCGAAAGTAAACCGTTGTCTCGCCGAGCTTTCTCGCTTCTTCAGTGCACGGAACCTAACCCTCTCCTAACCTGGGCGCAGAAGGTCAGACTGCAACTGGGTATTCACGTCGATGGTGAATCAATAATCCTTGGACTCACCTTCGACAGTATGCTCTCTTCTCCGGCGCCCGACTTCGCTCTGGCTATTGCAGCAGGCTAAACTTATACCTGAGTAGAAATATGCCTAACCAGTGCCCTTAAGTACATGTAACACAGCCAAATTCATGTATCAGAAGCTGCATTGATGAAGAAGAACCTGAGACTAACATTGAACATACGTCAGCTGGAAATTTCTCATTAGAAAACAGTATGCTGCAACACTTTGAGTACTTCATACATTATTACATACCTATGTATGTTCATATTAAAATACAGGGCACCTTTGTCGTATGAGTGATGTTAGTTGCTACGAGTAGGTACTTTGAACAACAGCTCTTGCTCGTAAAAAAGACACGTGACAGAGAGTGCACTCGCTGTTTGTGATACACTGCTGACACTGATTATTGCACCGTTTGCTTTCTTTGAGTATTCTGCAAATGCAAGCGATTAAATTAAGCTTCGCTTGTGGTAAAAAGGCGATGAAGCGTGGCCGAGCAGTTGAACGCTTTAGCTAAAATTTAAAAGCAAATTATTTACTAGGGCTGGAAGTTCTTCCGGATTTTTTGAATATCCGAATAATCCGGTTATTTGAATACCTGACTAAGAAATCCGAATATCTAGATATTAACCGGATAACCGGATAACAAAATTTAACGGATTTTAACGCGATATTCGGATAACAAATTATAGCGGATATCAACCGGATATACAGATAACAAAATAAAATGAATATTAACCGGATTTTATCCGTATACACGAATATTCGCATATCCAAATACTCGGATAGTACCGGCCTTATTATGTGCATAAGTAGGTATGTATGCTTTTAGATGTGTATTCAGTTGGCTAGTTGCTTTTAGATGTGTATTCAGTCTTTGCTGTCAAAATAAAAGAGAGACAAAAGTGTTGGTCAAAAGAAAAAGGAATTGTGGGATATCGTACCTGAAACTACCGAAACAAATCGACTTAAAACCAAACATAAAGTTGTACATAAAGTGGCGGGAAAACAAATAGGGACGCGATATATTAACAAGTTTTGACTATTTTTCTTTTGTTTATTAAATGTTTATTAATTTCCTAAGAAAGTTAGTGCATTAACTAGCAAAACCCATGTAGGTCCGGATTTCAAACTTTATTCATTAAATTTCAGTATAACAAAGTGACAGTTGGAAGTAGCTTGGGCTTATCGTTAAAAGAAAAATAGGCAAAACGTATGTTGCAATTTAGTGTCTATCTGTACTTACTGGAAGGGAATAAGGGGTAGCAAAATACAGCTTCTGGGAATGCCACTAAGGTTTCCCAATTAAAGGTAATTTGTGCACCATGGGAAACGTGAACAGCCCTTGTTTGAAATGCAGTAACGCACCCATGTGAAGCCTTGAGTCACGACAGAGCTTCAGTTGAGCAACTCTGACGAAATGATTCGGCTGCAAGATGGCGTTCATCTTCGGGCAAGCGCAGGCTACATATGTACATAAACGTATCGTCTTCAATAAAAGTCAATCCAGGAACTGGTTGTTCGGTTAGGGTTGGCGTCCGCAGCGTAAAAAAACATATAATGAGAAGGAAAGTCAACATGGAATGAGATATTCAATTTTTCCAAGTCACCGCGCCATGTATCAGGAATATACGGACGGTTAATGGGGAAAATGCCCCTGTCTGGTAAAACTATTATGGACCTTGTGACGTTTGCTAAAGACGTCGCGTAAAGAAGCCCAATTCCGGTTTCGGATTTATCGTTCGTTTTGTCGGTTGATTGACTTATCACAATCCGAATCATAGCAAAAATACATTCTGGGGCTTGCCTTTTCCAGCCAGGAGCGACCGCGATTAGAAATAACTCTTTTGCATGCTGTTCGAATCCCAGGGATCGAGCCATGGATAGAGCACGGTTTCTTCCGAGTAGTAACGCGTTCCTCTAACCACGCTACTACAGCGCAGGATTTAAGGATACGGCGAGAAAAAAGAGAGAAATAAATTCAGAGGCCACTACAAAACGAGACATATTTTTCAGAACAACATGCGTAGGAGAGCGTAAGGGTAAAGATCTAAACAAGATAATTGATAGCGAAAACGCACGAATATGCTTTCAAAAAGTTAGACGATTGTCTAAAGGTTCTACATCGGTCTGGGGTGAACAGCTGAGCTAATAAAAACGCGACTTGGTGGCTGACGTTCAGGGTGCACTCAAAATGTGTTAAAAAGTTGAGGTAGTGGAAATATTAAAGAGTACGAGGTACACCCAATACAATTTTAAGATAGTAGAATTGATGTAGTCATGAAAGATCGACTAAAAACTGTAAATTCGGAAGAGTGGATGCTCTACCGGCTGAAATAATCAAATACAGCGGCCAGGAGCAGGTAAGTGGCATAGGTGGAATTTAAAAGAGACTATCCTTTTACCTGCCAAATATTGTGAAATAAGTCTTCCAACCAAGCTGATCGTCATGAGAAGGAATTGCTCATACGCCGCGATCGCCTGGTGGAAGAAAACCGAAATGAGGACCACGTAAGTCAAGCTCAGCAAGCTTCGACGACTAGTCTGCATAGGAAAAAGCAGTGCGGCGGTTCTTGAGACGCTTCTAAACCAGTCTGCTCCGTATAATGTAATGAGGAAGAATCTGAAGTATTTACCACCAGATCTATCTCAGGGGAAAATACGGCGAGCATGAAGCTAATACACCGAAGAATAAACTGCGCATTAATTTTGGGAATATGCGCCATCCGAAGTTTAACTTCGTACAAAACTTTAAGGCTTTTGTTGGGAGTAGAAAAAAGTGACTAGAATCCCGGAATGGTAGAAATATCTGGTATTCTTATGGTACCAAGGAGGACTGTGGCTTCGAAGGAGAGGACTTACTATGTCGTTCAGGCTGAGGTTCATGCCATTGAGCTATGCATGTAGAAAGTGGGACGACCCAAACCCCCATCAACATACACTCTAGCTACAGTACGGTCTTCTCGCCCTGAGGCCAGTTAAAGCTGCTGAGGGATTGCTTTAGCTTTTAATAGTAATAGGATACAGGAACAGTGGCTTAGACTAGGAATTCCTAGACCCCGCGACACTACATCGGTCTATCTTTTATGTAACTCTGACAGACGGAATTATAATCAAATAGGAATAGCAAAATTATTGGCAAAATACGGAAGGCGATAGACAAGTTAAATCGTTTACTATGAAAATATTACCAAGAAGGGCAAAAAAAGTTCAAATGGACAACTCACTTACACCTTGAATGTCCACTTTAATACGGAAACTTTAGCGACTATTTTCCATTTAACCTTTTTGAAGCTGTTATGAAGTGTAAATGACACGAAAAATCGGAGTAAAAACGAAATTTTCGGGGCAGATTAACATTTTTTCTTTACTAACACATTATTTGCATTCACATATGTATGTATATTTATATCAGTAAATACACTGCAAAAAATTGTGCGACGAATCTCTAAAGAGAGTATTCCGAAATTATTCTCAATCGGGTACAATTGGGCATTAATTCGTCGCAACTAGTCTCATACGGGTACTAATGGGAATCAATTAGTCTCGACTAATCCCTTACGGGTATAATTGGAGATCGATTAGTCCTCGACTCATCTCTAACGGGTACTATTAACGATTTAATTCATACCCTTCACTTAAATTTATTTGAACAAATTGAGTAAACGGTCGCATTTGATTAAGTTTCTTTCATACGACCTATTGTATATACATTGTAACTGTAAAGCATTGGCACGGAGTGCTTGTAAATAGCTTAATCTCTAAATAGTATTTAAGACAAACTTTCTATCAGAAAAATTTAGAATGAGGTTGTTCACACTTGCCTGGTTATCGGGTTATCGGGCTATCTGGTTATATATTTTATTCAGCTTACAACAAAAAAATAATACACTACAGAATAATAATTTTTAACCAGATGAACAACATAAGTGTTAAACAAAAAAAATAAGAAAATTATCAGACGGCGTATAAAATTCTGAACTTTTGTTAATAAGAGTTCTTGCAAACATTAAGCTTCCAATTCTTTCGACATTAAGCCTGTTCCTATATTTATTTTTAATTTGGTTGTTTACACTTGTCTGGTTATCAGGTTATCTGGTTAAAAATAATTATTCTCCAGTGTATTTTATTGTTGTAAACTGAATAAAAAATATAACCACATAACCAAATAACCAGGCAAGCGTGAACAACCACAATAAGATTCATCTCCGAAAATTTTCTTTCGGCAGCACCACTGCTGTGCGGTAAAATAGCTAACGTCTGCCAAACTGCTAAACATACACCTTTCCAAAGCATTTTTCTGGTCCTTAATCAATCCCCTGCTTTGGGAAACAAAAAGTGACTACGCAAGGAATGTTATACAGTAAAAGAGACAACTTCTGTTACACCTTGCTACACAAAATCTTGGTGGTTGTCACAGAAGTTATTGAGCAAAAATTTAAGAAGTTAGCATATTTTTTTCTAATATTCTTAATCTGTCTTATCCTGAGTTTCGTCCGAAAAAAAGTTTCACCCGAAAAGTTTTATTCCGCCCATAGTAACAAAAAGTGAAAAGTGAACCGGTTCGGGGAAAATGAAACTCATGATAAGACTGAATATGAATGGAAACAAGAAAAAAAAGCGGAGAACAGAGTAGATTTTGAATTTAAAAAAGAAATCGGAGTAAATCTATTCCGATTGGAGTACAGTCCGGACGCTGGTGATAATTAGCGATGCCAACTTGCGGGAAATTCCCCGACTTGTGGGGAATTTGTTTCCGTGCGGGGAATCGAGGAATGGCTGCCTTTTTTTATTAAACAACTTTGCTAGAGTGCAGAATACTTTTTGTAAAATTTTATTTTTTAGTCACAATTGCAACTCTGCCAATTTCGCATTAGCAATACTT
>NW_016179507.1:0-7250 GCF_001687245.7 Rhagoletis zephyria | reverse complement strand
TTTTATTTTCAAAATTGCCTTGAAAAAATACTTTAGAATCAGGTGTGTATGGCGAACTATTTCCGTTACTGTCTAAGCAAATCGTAAATGGATTGCACACAAATATTTCCAAATTGGAGTTGTCTTAGAGAAAATCAGAAAAAATTGCGTATTTTCTGGCATCGCACAAACTGTTGACACTTGGTACGTAGGTAACATCATATCGTAGCAAACTACTTTGCAAAGATTACAATAAGATATCATTTAATTTTAATTTTTCATGACCCAGCTTAATGCATTCGCGTATAATGCTATTATTTAGCAAAGTATTCCATTAAGCCGGCTATCAAACGCGCATTTTCAGTATGTAAATACCTATATTTTGTCTGACTTCATAATTGAAAGTGCAAAATGTTTATTTGGCATATATCGAGTTATCTTCTGTCCACACGATTATATCCACAACAGTTCTGTTTATTTAATTTTATTTTCGAGTTCACTTAAAGCTCGAGAGTCAGCTGTTATTACCTATGTATTGCTAATTAGATATTTTAACAACTCATAAATATTTTCTTACTCGTTGTGATTACTTAAATAATCAAATAAAATTAAATGGAGCAGGTACCTAGTAGGGTAATTGGAAATAAAGTGCCTATAAATATGTGTACATGGCGAAAATATAAATAGGGAAGAGACATTTTAGTATTCTTTGACTATTTCCCTTTTGATTATTTAATGTTTATTATTTTTTTTTTTTATCAAAGTGTAGCAAAGTTTCACTAATATTCGTAAAAATGCAAAAAGTGCGTTCCATAATTATAGTACATCAGCCAAGCGCCATAAGTGAGAAGTTAGAAGTGCATGGTCTTTTTTGAATGGTATTTTTTCTTATAAAAAATGCATTTCACGTCAATAAAACATTCACTAAAAAACGTATACATGAAAGTATTCAAAATAGCAGTTCGGAGAGTCCAAAACGAAGACTCGATTAGTTTCTGTCAAAAATGGTTAACTTTGCACAAAACAGCGAGAGTTTGTTTCGAAAAAAACACTTAAAAAAATTGTCTGGTTCCTTTCACAACTTTCGAAACTGTTTAATTGTACGTCTGATTTTAAGTTGATGGTCAATTTTGGTTGTTTAAACTTTCCGTATTTTAGGCTAATTGTAGTTGAGTGCAAGAATAACTTTCTTCTACGTCTTAAAATTTCCACTTGCCCATTACTACGAACTATAACTGCCGCACAAATAGCGATTAAGCTTTCACTTAAAACTCATTTGTGCTATAGTTATGGAATGAAAACTATCCTGCATCAGAAGGGGGGTATCAAAATATTTCATAACAGCATTCTTTATTTGGGACGGCATGCATTTGAAAATAGTGTGACTTAGGGATGGAAACTGGGGGGTTGAATTTTGATTTTTTTCGAATTTCGAACATTGCCCAACCATTCGGTTTTTCGATTCGAAATTTGGTGGTGCAAATTTGACTTAATTCCACCTTTTTCGAATTTTCAAAAAAATATATATATATATTTTACTGAAAATTTAAAAGTTTGTTTATAAGTTTACCTTTAGTGACAACGTCTTGTTTGCTTTTTAAAGCGAGATCTTTAAGTAAACAAGGAACAAAATAGATAATAGGGCATGAAGAGTTCTATCGAGCCACACTTTTGGTTTTTCTATAGCTAAATGGCTGGAATCTCTGACTTATGCCAAAAAATTCACTTCACATTTGTCATCAGTGATAAAAAAGGGAATGTCAATCAGCTGATACCAAAATTTGACGACGATATCTACATTTGGCCAGTTTTTATGACGTATTTGGCACCAAGTGAACAGCTGTTAGTTAAGGCAGCTTTTGATGTCAGTAATTTTGACATAATGCAAACCAAGCATTAGATAAAGTTTTATGATCATAAGGCATGAAAAAAATAAATTCCAAAGTGAATTAATGTCAACTGGCATTATTTCACTTTTGGCCTGTGTATTAATGTCATTGACATTATTGTACGTCACCACATATATGAAAGTGCCATTTTCCATTTTCTTGTATATTTTTAATTCAATCGCTGCATCGAAAATATTGAATTTTTAACCGACTTCCAAAAAAGGAGGAGGTTATCAGTTCGTCGGAATATTTTTTTTTTTATTTTTTTTTTATGTATGTTACCGCATAACTTTGGACCACGTCAACCGATTTCGATAATTCTTTTATCTTTTTATGCATCGGAAAGGTAGTGTCTCAGAGGTGGTCCCGTACTAATCTGGTTGAGCTGCGATCAGTGGATCATGAGATATATATATATATATTTTTTTTTTTATGGGAGTTGAAGTCGGTTTTTTTTTTGCTAAAAATTACTTGTATATATGATGCATCGGTGCAATATTTCGTTGTATCAGATCGACAAAATGTCGATGTATTTCATTGACTTGCATTTCCTGCATCCCTAAGGCAAATATGGGGTGTCACACAATGATGCCAAATTTGGTCAGAAAGAAGATAGTTACAGAGTTGCTTTTTTTGCAAGTTAAAACGAAATTCGTTTTCTTCTAGAAAAATTCGATTTTATTCGAATTTTAGCACCACAAAGTTCGATTTAAAAAATTTGCCATGTTGGCGCTAAAATTCGACTAAAATTCGGATCTCGAAGCTTCGAATATCGAATTTACCCATCCCTAGTATGACTAGAAGAGGTGAGTTTGGATTTATACGGTATTTAACTCGGTTTTTATGGCGATGTAAGGGCAGCTTAGCTGATATATATATTCATCTATACCTATATATCGCTAGCTTAGAAAGAAAAGTTGCTAAGTCCCATTTTAAAAATTTTACAGGAGAGGAAAAAATCGTCCTATAGCCATTTGCTTTAACTATTTCGGAAGACCTTGAATCAAACATTTTGCGCGTTTAAAGCAAAGCAAAACTCCATAAAAACCAGAAGTATTCGATATTTATTAAAGGATGTCGTATTATTTTGGTCTTATCGGATTTGTGGTGCTTCTTTTGGACTTAGCAAATTTTCCTTTTATTGCTTTTCAAGAGGAAAAAATAAAATAAGTTCCTTTATAATTTTCGAAACGATGCATACTCAATTTCTCTAGCCTCTTATATCAAAATATGAGTTTTCATAAAAAGTGGACCTAGCAACTTTTCATTCTAAGCTAGCGATATTTCATATGGCAATTAGCGAATGTTTGTTCTTTTGTTGTTGGTGTTGCTTACAACACCGTCATTCATCATCAAATTATCATGTGATAAATGTTTACCTGAAATATGACACGTTGTTGATAACTGGAAATAATACATATGTGTGTGTGTATGCACTTAGTACTTAGGTCGTACAATTTATAGTTAAATTCTTAAAAGATTTTTTTCAAAAGAAAATCGCTATGGGCAAATTACTTTAGTAGCATTTCCTTAGAAAAGCCGCTGTAAAAGTTTGTAACTTCGAGTTTCCCTTTTTTATTTACACATTGCCAGTTAGCTGAAAGGACGTCGTAATAAAAAAAAAAAATAATAATTAAATTAAAATGTTATTCAGAAGTTTTCTTTCTTTTGGAAATTGAACATAAACCATATATGGACTACACATAGACAGTGTTCTCCTGCTTAGAAACGATAAATTGGTTTATTTTGTAAAGGTATGTTTACATTTAAATATAATCTTAATCAAAGCTCGCTTTTTAATCACACCGTTTACACAGGCAAATCTCAGTTTATTAGCCGTGAAATTTGTTGTGCGTGTTATTTTTACATCATAAGGAAAAGTTATGTTCCTTCTCTGTGACACTGTGATCGCTTTTTTTTTTTACTAAATTAAGCAATTTAAATATATTTTAACTTAATATTTTATTAAAAATACATTTACTAACCTCTCTTTTTCGCAAAAATAATCGATTAAACTAGGTCGAAAAGTTATCGGTTTAATCTGAGATTATTTTATAATTTCGGATTAAACAGGGACGAATTTTGTATGGCTAATCTTCTTTTCTAATTACACATTAGAGAGTTAAGCTAGAAAATGAGGATAATCTACTTGTATGTAAACTTAGTATTACACGTGGTTTAAGTAGTTTTTACCGAACTTTGCAAGTATTACATCAGCTAAGTGTTCAGCGCGAAGTATGTATCTAAATAATTAATAGCTGGGCAAAATCGTTTTTCAGCCAACTGATTAGCAGGTGTTTCAAAATGGTATGTATTTAAATTTTATAATTAGTGGTCTTTCATCGACTGTCTTTTGTTTGTTTCGTCAATACTTCTTTAACAATAATTTAATTATTCATTAATTGGTTTTTGTATTTTAAACCATGTCCCACCACCGAATGGTTACTCAGCGTAATAAAGTCCTCATTGACTTTTGTGCTTCTGGTTTTATTGACTGTTGTGAGCAACTTATTTCAACTTTCCCGCAGTTAGTTAAGCAGTCATAAATACAAGTATATATATTTTCCAGCTGGCAGGTGTAAAAGTTATAACTCCACTTAAATTTTTAGAAAAAAGTTGTTTGTATTTTGATGAAGTATTCAAAACATATGCAATCTATTCTTTGTGTTCTATTTATAAATTGCTCTTAAGTTGTTATGGGATGCTGTTATAAGTGCTGTAACTTACATCCAAGCACACATTTTTTTTAATTAAACAAAACAAAAAAGTATCAAAAAAATGGACTTATAATTTTTATACCCATCACCAAAATCTGGTGGATTGCATGTATGTACCTATATACGAAAGTATTTTATGTTTCCGCTGATAAAATACTTTTTTGGATAGCTTCCCTTTATTACCAAAGTCAAAGGTCCGAACAATTCGAATATGTGTATCAATATGTATAGTGCTTGTTAAATGGCACTTTGTTTAGTAAAACTTGCAAGTCATTTCAAACATCGATATTTTCCACATTTATGAGTATTCATCTAGATCAGTGATTCACAAAGTGGTCCAGGTGGACCCCCAGGGGTCCACGAGAGACTCGACGAGGGTCCACTGGAAACTCGACGGGGGTCCACGGGAGACTCGACGGGGGTTTACGTTGGGGTCCAAGAGTTGTAAGTGGGGGTCCACGAAAATGTATCTGGTTTCGATAGTAAAGAACCAAAATGGTTGCGTAATAGCCTCTTTATTTAACTTTAATTTTTTAGCGTGGTGTATAATGCTCTTGACGCACTGCTGCACTTACCGTCACTTTGTGTCTTCATACGTGGGGAAGCCTTAAAGTCCACCTGCAGACTAAAAATAACCGGCTGTTGGTATAACACTGAGGTAGGTGAGTCGGAAATTGCTGGCGGCAGAGATTTGAGCACTTTTGTCTATAATGCTGAGTTCCCTGAGGGAGAATGATGGTTTAATTCCAGCACTGAGCCCGAACTCATACACTGATAAGTCACTTGTGCTTAAATAACCGGTTACTTGTAACCCAATGCAGCTGTAAATCTTTCTATCGTCATGAACCAATACCAAACAAAAACTTTTACTTTTAGTTGATCAAGTTGAACGGGTAACGGACGCGTCTAGTAACCGGTCATTAAGGTACCAGAGGGCTGATGTGACTTACGCCACTTTCAAAATAAAAGTCTAATTTTTTTAAATTTTTAAAATTTTCTCTTTAACCGACTTCACAGAAAAGAGAAGGTTATCAATTCGTCGAAATATTTTTTAATTTTTTTTTGTATGTATGTTATCGCTTAACTTTGGACCACGTTAACCGATTTCTATAATTATAATTATAATTTTTAAAGGAAAGATGTTACCTCACAGGTGGTCCCATACTAATTTGCTTTAAATTCGAACATTGGATCAGAAAAAAAAAGAAAAGAAATTAACGATAATCTTAAATTTTTAAATGAGAATTGAACTTAGTTTTTTTGCTTAAAAATTACTTGTTTTTTGTTTGCCTGAAACCAGTACACAATGAGCTTCCATTCAATATTTTACGCTACATAAGTAGTATGTAGGTACAATAGGGTGGTCCAAAAATACATGCGGGCAAAAAGTTAAAAATTTTAAGCTCTGGCCACATTAAGTTTTTCTAAATAAAAAAAAGAATACCTGTATTTTTTGCAAAAAAAAAAAATATATTAAGAACTGCCTCAAACTTATGCCGAATTTCCACTAGGCAATGAAATAACAAAAAATATATGCCATTTAAAAGAAAAATGCCAAGTGGAAATGAACATAATGACAATTTTTTTTAATGTAATGACACGATTATTTTTTAATGCCCCACTTTGTCATTTGTAATTTTTGCCATTTAATGCCTAGTGGAAATCCAGCATTAGATTGTTCAATTGACTATAACTTTTGAAAAACCTTTTCCGAGCTCCTTTAATTCCTGCTGTCGAAAATCGAGACGAGATTTTTTAGTTTCAGTAATTTTGTATTTGTGATTTTTGTGGGACTCTTAGTAGTCTTCTGTAAATTTTAACAAAAGTTGTGAAATATTTTTAAGATGATAAGTAAAAAAGTTCTATGCAGTTAGTGTGCAAATGTAAATTTGGCGTATGATTCCGAAGATACTTTATGACTTCGATAATTTTTATCTTTTGATAATTAAGCGAGTGACGCGTGCCTTCAACTTAGAAGCTAAAGTAACAAATATGGCGTTAGTAGCATACACATGCACATATGAAGATACCTACATATGTATGTACATATGTATATCAAACAATATGGCGTTCGAAGTGGTGAAGAAAGAAAAGTTTTTATCTTAAACTTATTAAATTAAAAAAAAAATAAAATCAAATGAAATAAAACAAAAGAAAAATAAAATTAAATAAAAATAAAAGAAAAACAAAATAAAATAAAGTAAAATAAAATAAAATAAANACTCTTAGTAGTCTTCTGTAAATTTTAACAAAAGTTGTGAAATATTTTTAAGATGATAAGTAAAAAAGTTCTATGCAGTTAGTGTGCAAATGTAAATTTGGCGTATGATTCCGAAGATACTTTATGACTTCGATAATTTTTATCTTTTGATAATTAAGCGAGTGACGCGTGCCTTCAACTTAGAAGCTAAAGTAACAAATATGGCGTTAGTAGCATACACATGCACATATGAAGATACCTACATATGTATGTACATATGTATATCAAACAATATGGCGTTCGAAGTGGTGAAGAAAGAAAAGTTTTTATCTTAAACTTATTAAATTAAAAAAAAAATAAAATCAAATGAAATAAAACAAAAGAAAAATAAAATTAAATAAAAATAAAAGAAAAACAAAATAAAATAAAGTAAAATAAAATAAAATAAATTAAAATAAAATAAAA
>NW_016179506.1:0-7251 GCF_001687245.7 Rhagoletis zephyria | reverse complement strand
GAATCAAAATATACTCCCAGGTCTTTAAATGCACTAATTTTCTTTAACGGCGAGTTTGAGATGCAGTAAGATGTTGCAACAATACTGAAAACTTTCGCATAAGAAGTATAATGGCATTTACTAATGTTGAGGAGCAAATGATTACACACACACCAACTAAATAATTTATCAAACTCACACTGGAGAATGGACGAATCTTCTGGACATTTAATTTCACAATAAATCTTCAGGTCATCCACGTATAGAAGAAAATTATACTTGGAAAAACAGGAGGAAATATCATTAATGAAAAGCACAAATAGCAACCGGCCAAGGACACTACCCTGGGGAACACCAGAGGAAACAACAAAGGAGTAAGACGATACATTATCGAGTCGAATGACATAGTGTCTGTTATCTAAATAGGAAGTTTTCCACTTTAGAAATTGGGAGTGAAAGCCTAAACCCTCAAGTTTAGCTATCAACATTGGGTGAGATACGCTATCAACGTTAGAAAAATCTGTGTAGATTGCGTCCATCTGGAAACCTCTTTGCAAGGTAGATCTGCGCCGAACAAACACATGTTGATTGAGACATAGCATATGTTTAACAGCAAAGTATATTTTGTCCTTAACTATGCACTCAAACACTTTAGAAACAATAATTCTCACTATAATTTTTATTGCCGCTTTTAAGGATAGGCGTAATAAAAGTCAATTTCCAGTCATCAAGGCAGACTCCAGCAGAAAGTGACAAGCTAAAAATGTGCCTTAAAGACGTAATCAAGGCAGGACAACTTTTAATTAGAACGACCGATAAGCCATCAACAGCTGTATTAATGGATGGCTTTAAGCTGATTGATGCCATCAATGACATCCTCGACAGTCAAATCTAATTTCCCGAAGTTGATGGAAGTATTTAAATTAAACCGGAGATCTTGAGGGAGAAAGTCATAATCAGTATTGTCTGAAATAAAATTCGAAGAAAAAAATTGACAAACAAATTAGCAGCATCAGAGATGGAATTAGCTAAAACCCCTTTAAGATCAACCGACGCAGGTTATGTAACTCCAAAGGAAGCTTTGTACCACGATTTGGTTGTTAGTTTCCTAATACAGTGGTGCTCCAGTATAACCACTGCCGATATAACGAATTTCGGTATAACGAACACGTATTTACTGTGCTGCCAGTTTAGGGTATTTCTTACTAGATTAAGGGTTGTTCTCGGCGAGAAATTAGGGATGAAATATCTAAATTTTCTCTTTTTGTTCTAAGACGAGTCAATCAAAAAATGGAAAATTTCGACAGCATTCAAACATTATTTATTATATTATATGCATGTAGGTAGTTAATTTTTTTGGGTGTACGATAACAAGAGACACCGCGACCTAAAATATCTTTTTTATCTCTTAACGGGAGTACCTAACCCAATGTGGTCAAAATACCTTCGGCTACCCTAATGAATCCTAAAAGGGCCTTGGTAGGCGAATTCCTTATAACAAAAGGTTCGACCATTGAAGATTTAAAATAAATTAGTCTTTGTCTGGCCAAAGCCGCACAGTGACAGAGCCGGCATTCCGACTCTGTGATCACACCTATTCGGTGCAAATGGAATCGCAATTGGTTGTTACAGTTCAGGTATCCAGAAAGTATGCTGATGTCATTTCTATTTTACTAACACAATGCCGTTTCTGTTGAAAGGGTAGCCAAAGAGCCTGGCCTATCTAAGTGCGGGATTAAATATTGAATATGAAATATTTAGTTTAATGCGCATATGCGCAAGTATATTTCGTNTTTTTTTTTTTTGACTATGCGCGTATAACATAGGAAGGTTCTACGTGTAATACTAAGCAAATTTGCGGTAGAAAGCACGGCTCTAAAATAAATTTCGAGTTTACCAAATTGCGAAATAGGTTTCGAAGAAAATGCGAAAATTGCCACCGTTGCGCCCTCTGGTGGAAGTTTTGTGCAAAATATAAGTGCAGAAATTCATTCCTCATACCGAAAAACCCCTTTTAGCATGTCTTTATACAAAATTTACGCTACACAACAGCAAAGGTTTCTTCGGCAAATTTGCTTAGAATTATACGTAGAATCCTCCTGTGCTGTACGCTCAGAGTCAAAAATGTTTCATAAAAATTTACCCGCCCTAATACGTATACTTACATATCTAAAAGCAGATATTTAAGCATGTGTAAAACATAAACTTAAAATGTATGGAAATTAACATTAATAGGTTTAAAAATAGCTTGGAACGTTTGCTTTTCTCACACGTACTGTAGGCACCTACCCCGCAGGAAAGTGGATACAGTTCCGAACTATTAACAAAAGTTTCCTATCTAATCCATTTCTGGTTCTGTACACATTTCCTGTAATGAGTTAGCGAAATAAATATGGGAATCGTATGTATGGGAGGAGTTGAGCAACTTATTTCCAAAAGTCACTTTCGATATAAAGCTTTTCAAATACAAAGAAAAGAAATAAAGCATTCTAGACACTGGCCCCCATTTTTTCTGCAAGGCATTTGAATACACATATTGCATGAATGTATTTGTTCATATGCGCATACAATCTCTATAGATTTTTATTTTTTTTCTGGATTTATTTACTGAAGAAATTACTTCAGTATTTTCCTTGGAGAAGCATTTTTATGCAAACAGCCCGGTCAGTATGAAAAGTTATGATTGCACATTTTTATATACTTAAAAATTTTACGAGTATGTTTGTATACTGTCTGTTAATAAAAGCTACATAAGTCTACATACGTAGAAGCAAGCGAAAACAATGAACTTTATTGTTCTTCTAGGCACTGCCCTTGCCCAGCACGTTGCAGATGCTGAATGTGCTGCATGTGAGAAATCTATGAACTATTCAGAGAATATAAAAGCAAAAGAAACAAAGTTCAAATAATCATAATGAAGGCTTAAAAAATCGAAATGTATCGCGTGACGCACACTCGCCAATAATTAGCGTCATTAATGTGAAAAGATTAAACAATTTCAATTAAATTCAACGCAGTAATGCAACATTGCTGCATGCAGCAGGCGGCACGATATCAAGGCAGTGCAGTAGTAATGTCAGAAAAAATGGCAAGTGGCACGCACGATGATCGTGCCAAAGTCAAAAGTAAACATTGCAGCATCATACTAAAAGCCCCTTTGACGGCTGCTATTGGAAAATGACTGACGATGTGAGCTGAGTGACTGCTCGTAAAATTACTAAGCTGCATGCAGTGGCTCCATTTTCGTTTGGTAGAGTTAACCCTGCAGAAAAAAGTAGTTCCGAACTAGAATGCTACCAGTTTGTGGTGCAGCCCAATTAGTTCAAGTTCTATCCTTTTTTAATGTTAGCGACTAGTATTTGTAACATAGCGATGTCCTACTAGGTGGATATTATCTGGATATACATCAGCATCTACCAGTAGAAATACTAATAGCATCATACCACTTGATGGGATAGTCGGCGATTTCATACCCCGTGAAAGGAATTAATATGCGAGTTATTGCTGAGGTCCGAAGTTCAAGTCCAAGGGATTTTTTTTTTCTTTTTTAAATGTGATTTTTTTATTTAGGGTTTTTATTGTAATTTTTAATTTATTTTTTTTAAAGAAAAATATAATTTTTTGTTTCATTTAATTTGTATGCCACAAGTATTTTTTAGTTCTCACCGGTAATATTAATGCTGTGCTTATATTACGTTTGGCAGAGAAATTTACTATTAAATTGCAAAGTCAGAATTAACATCAGTGATGACAGGTAAATCCCAGATGGGTTTAAACAACACAAAGTAGTTTGTAGTAGAATGTAGTGAAAATTGCAGACAGAGGGTATTGAATATAAGCCCTCGATATGTATTTTTCAAATGAAATTTGTAATTTATATTTAAGTTGAAATAATCACATTAACTTACATTGATTTAATTTGAAAAATCTTTACAACCTCCAAGCGGAGCCGAAATTTTATTTTTGTCTTTGAATATTCAAACCAGATATCACTGATCGCATCGCTTTTGCTCATACCAGTTAATGAACTGGTATTTTTACTAACTAATGTGGTGTTACACTGCAGGGTACATGCATATATACATATGTGGATGTATGTAGGTGTGGACAGTTGTGAATAATAAATTGGTATATATGAAAGTTTTCGAGATTATGTAAACCAAAAAAATGTAAAGCAAAATATGGAGAAAAACACGCAGGCACACTCACAGTCACAGGCATCGAGCATACTTCGTATGTGAGAAAATAACTGACTAAAATTGAATGGGCTATAAAACTGCATACTCAAAATATTTCTATGAAATCTTATCAAAACACTCGAAATTTTTACGAATGTTTGTTTATTTATTTTTTTTTTAATATTGCGCAAAATCTGCAACTTGGATTTGTACGGGTTTTGTTAAAGAATAAACTATGCTTTTATAAAAAAATTATTAAAATTAAAAAATAATAAAATAATTAGTCCAATCTTGTCAATATGTTAGCGCCGTATAGTTATGATAAGCACTATCTTTTTTAATAAAAATATTTTACTTGCTGCTATTTTCACATCCCCAAAAGTACCTGAACGTACACTTTTTATATGCATAAAGTATATCTGTTTCTTACGTTCAAATATACATATGTATGTATGTACATACACATGTATAGATGTACGCATTAGCGTTTATTATATAATAGTAAGAAAAAGGTTATACTATGATTCGAGAATCACAAGAGCATCTTTCCTCCTTGTGAGTGAGCGTGTCAGCTTCACTGAGGATTAGCAATTTATTTTTATTTTTTTGCAGCAGTTATTTGCCTTTGGCTGGAAGATCAAAAGCCAGCGATTGCATGTCGCTAACTAAAAATTCATATTTATTTACTTATGGTACTTAAGATAGTTTATTAAGTTGTTGCACACAGCACGCAACCACGACATTCCTTCAGCGCACGAAAGAAACCAATGGAATTATTTAAATGCAAGAAAAGTAGTCTCTGTCCAGTTCATACTCCGCTATTGCTGAAGTTAAAATAATTATGAAAGGCCTCAAATAAATTTTGACATTTTCGGCATAACGGTACTGGTGAATGGCTTAATATATGGCATAATATTTCATCTGCAACCGCTGCTCAAATATTATAGACTCAAGGAAGCCAATACATGGAAACCAACCAATTTCGGGCATGCAAAATACACTACCAAAGGCCACCTTAATAGAATCTGACTTGATATACTACTACACGACTACAAAATGCTCTAATCGGTGGACCTGCAGATCAACTAATCCCTTCGGCTGCCGAACGACGTGTCTTCCAAGCAGAGATCTACGCTATAGAGAAGGCAGATTGTCTCTTACTCAATTGCAATAGGATCTAAGATAATGAAGTCTGTGATTTTATGAAAATGTTTCACCACATGACATCGCTGAGGCGTATCTACGTCAGTCATTGCTAGGTTCCCGGGCATAGTAATATAGAATGGAACGGGTACTATGATGAGATGACCAGATGCGGTCATCAGATTCGTGACCACGTTGAAAAATTTAATACACCACAGCCGTTACTAATGACTTGCGGAACAAGCGGGACGTTTGTGAGGTCTCAAGATTGTTATGGTCATGCGGCTTAATAGGAAAAAGACAGAAGACCCTCTGTAACTTAATAAATTTGCAGTAAGATACCTTTTCGAAAAATACCCTCCGCACTTGGATGACGCTCCTTCGGAGAAGTCGGCCGTTCGGAGTCGGCGTAAAACTGTAGGTCCCTCCGCTTTGTGTGACGACATCAAGGCGCACGCCACAAGTCGGAGGAGAAGCTCGGCCAAACACTAATATATGTGTAAGCGCCAATCTATTATTATTATTAGTATTAAACAACTTGCAAAGTAAAATATATGTAGAAACGACTGTTATTTGAAACTGTATGCAATCTATAAACTTAAGACTTTTTTTGGAACCCTTGAGGTTTGTTAAACACAAACTGTGGCCTAAAAGTTAATATGCCAAACTCAATTAGCTAGCTGGAGCAATAATGTATAACCAACTAAGATTTTTATGAAACACTAAAACAAAAACTAAATTCGATTTAATGGGAAAAATTAATACTAATGACAGTTGTGATGGTAATTTATGTGCCAAAAATGCCAAAGGAACAAGCACAAATATTTAATAATTTACCTACATACATACATATACTTGAGTGAATGCATGCTTGTAGCAGTGCAACCACTAGGCAATGCATAGATGGGCGGGGGATACTGTGTTTTGTCAGGCGTAGCTTAATTTACAGTAACTCAGTTTGCTAAGAGTTAAATTGTATGCTGTTGTGTGGCTTTGAATTTTTACGATTAAATTTAGTAAATATTTTTTTTTCATATTTTGGTTATCGTATGTTGTATTTATTTATGTATAGTACATAAAATCTACTGGCACCCAATTAATGTTAGACAATCTTTTTTGGAAATAGCGTTCAATTTATTGAAATCAGTTCAAAGTAAACCAAGTCAAACTAAAATATTTTTAGTATCGCTAGTTTAATATTTATATTTAAGTGTCAAGTTATCACTAAGCAGCCATACAAGGTTTGGTTGTTTAGATTAAGGATTATCCCCTCAATTACTAGAACATGTAAAAAAAAAGCGTTGTCACATTTTTCCTTCAAAAATATGCAGAACTTCTAAACAATGTTGTGATAAATGCAATAGTAATATTTGCTCTGAATACTGTGTAAAAAAATTATTTGTAATACCCGAAAATAAAAACATAAAAATTAAAATATGGAAGTACATAATACAAGTAGTTATATATTTTTGTATTCAAAATGTCCTGTAAATTAATTAGTTTTACTTACATAAAAGTAATTATATTAAAGTATATTAAATTACCCAATTTTTTTCAATTACAATCCTTCGTTTTCTTGCAAAAATGCCTTCGATTTATTTAGTGTGTCCACTGGAGACTACAGGTCAGATACGTTACGAAAGGTGACTGGGTTGTTAAGGGTTAAAGTGTACACTTTTTGTCGGTCTTTTTACAAATTTGGCCAGAATTTCTTTTTTGCTCAGAATGCATAAACTTTTTAAAGTTTTCAAGGTTTTTGTATGAAATAGAGATCAACTGGAAAGCTTTAAATCATAAATATTTTCTAGGTAATAGTGTTAATGGAATTTGTAATTTTAGATTTCGCTTATCAATCACCTCTTTCCATTCAGATTAGTCGATAAAAATTATTATAAATGCGTTAATATTTGAGTCTAAGAAGTACCTCATTATTCAGTGAAACAAAATGAAA
>NW_016179505.1:0-7251 GCF_001687245.7 Rhagoletis zephyria | reverse complement strand
GCGGTGGTTGTTGACTGAGGCGGATGCGGCCTGCAGATGCTGCAAAAACTCAAATAATCAGTACAAAAACTTGAACAATTTCGAAAACACACATATTTGGGTGCCGACTACAAAATATGAATTCATTAGCGAGCTAAAAACAAAAAAAAGTAGCAATGGGAATGATTGATTGAAGAATGTTTGATGTGCGCAAAAATTGGCAGAAGCAGCTTCCAGCTACCAGTTGATTTGGTACGCACGGTAGTTGAGTCTGCGTCGTCCATAAATAGTATATGAAGACATCAACAATGCATATGACAGTTGGCGATTTCGGTAGGGTTTTCGACAGTTTTGAGTTTACCTTGCAACTTTACTTGAGTAGGGGAGTGCTCAGTGTGGCGCCCAGCAGTAGCCGAAATTTATAACATCTTTTAGTAGCGACATATGTTTGTACACATATACATACACACTCTTACGAAGACAAAAGGGAGGAGGCCCTAAAAAGCATATTGTTATTGCTAGCCAAGTTTGGAGCCGCCAAGCCGAGTAGCTGCTGGGCCTTCAGCGCGTATGCCGATGACGGGAATGAAGGGAGTGGCATAAAACCAGCTACTGGGCACTTTTCGCTTATTCAACTACAATTGTCCGTCCTTCGACATTTGTTGTGTACTTAGGTTCTACAAGCAGTAGCTGGCGCCTTGCTTCTTTGTTATTGTGCTGCGTTGCAGTAAAATTCATATCCATAAAAAAGTTAATTTTATTGTACATTCATTTGTTTGTTAGTACGTATGTATGTATGTATGTACGCCTGCGTGTGTATAAAATTGTCAGTTTTATGATTTGAAATGTCATGTCTACCATCGACTGTCGGTCAGCAGCTACCAAGCCGCTAACCAAAGGCCTTCAGTGCGCGATTTCGTGTTGGCGCTTTCAGCGGAGACAAACGTTTTGACAACATTTGATTTAACATAGGAAAATGCAATTAAAAATTTTACTTAAGCTACGTCATGAATGCTCAACTAAGCAGAGGCGCAAGCGGTTGGCGGCGATCGTTGACTGGTGGCAGAGGGGCGTGCAGGCAGGTGTATTGATTGGAGCGGGGCAGCAAGCGCCGCGCCAGTGTTTTATAGCCGCATTGAAAGCGCATAAAACACAACATTGATTGAAAATCGAATACCTATCGAATATTTAGGTTTCCATCAAACTAATAAATGCGTATGCGTATGTCAAATGGCTATATGGAAGCTCAAGAAAGACGATTTTTGGAAAGGTAAGGGAAGTCATTCGGTACATTAAAATTTCTTTAACATATTTTGATATTATAAAGCTTGAATTCAAGCTAAAACCACATCAACCGAAACATAATATTGAAACTATTAGATTATTTGAAACCCAAAACGAAAAATGGCACCACGCTGAAACCGGATTGTGCCTAAACCAAATTTTGTTCAGAGATGGAATTTCGTTCCAAAACCAAAAATCTGTAGTGCAAAGTAGTGCACGTTATGTCACGGAATACACCGCTAATGAAAGGTTGTTGTATAGGGGGTTTTTGACCTTATTCTGTTAGACGATGAAATTACAAACTGTTACAAGGCAAGGTAAGCGTGAAGCCTTGCGATGATTCAAACAGTTTGTAACTTCATTGTCTAACAGAATCAGGTTAAAAAACCCATATGCAACAACCTTGCATTTACGGTGGATTCAGGCACACCGTGAGTGTTTATTAAGTCAAACCATTAAATGATGAATCAGTCCAATTGCAGAAAATAGTTTATATGTGGAACTAGAGGCAACGTATTTTTTACCAAAATTAGACTACCTTCAATTTACAGCAGCTCCTTTGCGCACTCAGCTACAGCCAGAGGACGTTGCCCTTCAAATATTTAGTTTGACCAAAATTTATTACAATCATTCATACTTCTTTGATTACAAGTGACAAGAAACTCATTGGCAATTTTTTAGTTGTTTCTATCAAAAATTTCAAAATTCCAAAAAGCCAATGTTCGTAAAAATAATTATACTTTTTTCTAACAAGCCTTGCTAACAAAATTTTTTTAGCTGATAGTTAAAGTTTGCACTTCACCATAATGTTGCCTTCTTATGGAGAGATGAGCTTTTATTTAGCTCAGTGAATTAAGTCACTTGTTAAATGGCCGCGGTGTAGGGAGTTCTTAAGCCTAACAAACCGCAACTACATATTGTTACTAGTCGGTGCTCTTACTGGTCGGTTAGTCCGCCACCGAACTTTAGAAGTTGTATGCTGCCTATTGCCTTTTTAATTGTAGGTAATTATTTTCATGCGATGAGTTTGATCTATAATTTCTTATTTGAGATGTAGACGAAAACCATCCCTGTACTTTTATGATCTCATTTAAAGGTAGAACAGTAGAGACTATGGCTGGTTTTTGGCACCGTTGAGTTTAACTAACTGCCACTCCTCAGACGCGTCCCTCTATTTGTTGTATGGGAGGTGAGGGAGATTAACTCTCGGCTCATATAAATACAGTACTTGTTCAAAAATCTCGGAGCGTCCACTTTATTCAAGGTGACGCCGACCGGACTGTTGCTGTTTTCGGACACCGCCCAATTAGACTGATTGCCTTGCCCAAAGCAGGGAACACACGATTTTAGCAGCCACAGAGTGGTGCTGTCTAGAAGTGATGAGTTCAGCTCAATAACAACTTTCCAAACAACACCACTTTATAACGGTGAAAATGTACAAATCGTGTGATCTCTGCTTAAGATGTGCATTCGTTGAGTTTGGCGGGAGGTGGGTCTCCTCATTTGCACTCTGAAAAGTGAAAGTAAAACTACTACTGATAAGTGTTTATTTTTCAACCAGAATTTGTGCGAATATACGCACAAGATGTTCAAGCTTTGACTTGGTACATAAGTTTTTTAAAATATACACATGAAATGTTGAAAATTAAAATCATTTTGACAGTAAAAATATATTTTTTACAAGTAATAAATATTAAGTGCTCACATTTACTAAATTTTAAACACTTTGTGTGTAATATTTCTCTACGTGACAAATTTGGTATGTAAAAATAAACAGACAATAGTTAATTTTGCACACATTAGGAGAGGAAACTGGTTACCTATCTTGATATTCGTAAATTAAAAAAAAAAAAAAAAAAAGTAATTTTTTAGAGGAAATTTTAAACATTTTATTTGTAAACTGTGAAATTGTGAACAATAAATGTTTAGAACTCAACAAACAAATTTGAAATTTATTCTAAGTAAACATGTAGTGTAACACAGTTTAGCGCATCACAATTGTCACAACAAATGTAGCCAAAAATATGCTCAAGTATGACATAAAATTTCAGCAAAATTTCACTATTATTTTTCTCGTTAATCTACATTTATCAAATCAATTTTAAGCATTACCATACACGATTTATGCTAATTTCAAAGCACAACAGCTTAACTCTTTATTCTCAACTAAAATTAGCTGTAAATCATTAGCGTGTAATGCGTTTAAGTCGTTCAGCTTAAAATAAGACGGGGCCCTAACTAATCAATGAAGTGTAGCCGCTACAATTGGAAGAAACAGTAGCAAAATTGATAATCATAATAAAAGAGTAATACAACAAAGACAAGCAAGACAATGCTCATAAATATGTCTACAATAAACTGGATGGACAACTTGATCAGTCGTAGTGACCACCAACATAGCGCGGACGGTTACTTAATAAAATAATTTATGACTTTTGTGAGAGCTTAACATATTTTAATAAAATACAAAACAAATTGCTCATAGGCAGAGCAGTGTCCGACAAAATTTAGGCGACAAAAAAAAACAACAGATATTTTAATAAAAAAAGAAGTGACCCTTTGTTTGGTTCAAAATAAAGTCATAAAGATGCCGCTCTAAGCAGCGAGGCTTTGTGATTCAAATCCTCATTCGGTAGTCTCAATGTAACAGCTACTCAAAAACTTGAAAAATAGCAACAAAAAAAAAAACTTCTTAATACGTCCAACATATTCATGCGTATACGAGTGTGATATGCGGCAACATTATTTTAATGCCATTTGATCACTCAGTGAATCAGTATTGTACGAAGAATATCACCGCCAACAATCGGAATATTTAAATCAACAATCAAGAAACACGCTTAAGTACATACAAATTATAAAATCATAGCGAAACGAGAAAAGAAAAAAAAACAATTCCAAAGCGTAGCAGAGCTTAAAAAGAAAATCCAAAGCTGCTCTTTCAAGTAGAAAAAGCCATTGTGACACTAAAAGCAAAATACCCTAAACCGGTTAAGTGGCGATCGCGCTGATGAACCATCCACGAACTCGTCCATCCCCAACCATTTGTCTGGTATCCACTGTGATCTGCACTGACGAATTGTCGTCGTACATTCCTATTCACATTGACATGTGTGTGAACCAGTTCAAATGAAAATGTTACAACGTTATTATTTTGTCCCAAATAATAATTATTTTTTTTTGAATTTGTGCTGTTTTATGGAAACGCTTAGTAATCCCCTGAAGCACCAAATTGTCGAAGTTGAAATAACAGAGTTCAAAATGGCATAAAATTGAGCTCAAGAAATATTTTTATTGAGGCATCTTATGCACTTTGCGTACACGCATACATATGTACATACCTCGGTTTGATCCAATTTCAAATGGATTGACAACGCCGACGACAACGCGTCAAACCCATAAAAAAGTTAATTCGGAATTACATTGTTTAAAAAATTGTATAGAAGCGTACCTGTATGCTTATATTCCTAGTATTTATTGATACAAACGGGTACAGTACTAATGCAACCAATGCTTAAGGTCCCGGTAAGAAAATTTAGTTAAAATTTGAATTTTTCATCAAGTTTCTTAAACTTAAACAAAAAAAAAAAATGAATTTGAGAGATCTCTTCAAAGCTATGGTATTATTCATGTACATATATGGTCTAAACTGCTAACGAGATTTACTAAGATTTTTTTTTAAATAAATAAATAAATTACATTTGGGCGGGTCGAAAAAACACAATATGTTTGATACGAAAACTCTATAGGTCTTTTATTCTAGAAAATAAATCCTAGTTCTCAGCGACAATATCTTTAATCTGCGGAATGAGCTTGAAAATTTAAAATAAGAGTGGGACACTGAGGAATTTTCCAGGCCGATCAGATGTTGCTGCTATTACCCTGCAAAAATTGCGACTACTCCATGCATGCGTGTAAAGAGTACTCCCTAAGGACCAAGGAGTACTCCAAAATTAACCACAATTCATATAAAAAATATGATCCAATTAACATTGCGATGTCCTAGGGCAGGACCATATACTCAATCCCTGCATTACATCAGAGTAGCACAAAACTACTCCAACATATTAACAATGACATTGCTGTTATATTTTTTCGTTTGTACACGCTTTTGTTCTTCACTTCTCAGATGATTTTTCGAAAGTAATAAAAACCAAAAACAAAAATTAAAAATTACATGTTGCCTCTGACGGCATTCGAACCCGAACATGCTGGGAGCTAACAACTAACAGTGATCATCTCTACACGTTCAGCTACAGCCAGACATGCAAATGTGCTTTCAAATGCTCATCTTCAATCACATTTCATTAAAACGCGAGCAGTGATCGGGTAACAAACAATAAGCTGGCAGAGAGACACGAGTTGGTCCGCTACAGCATGACAGAGGAACACTTTTGTAAGTACTCCAATATACCACAAATAGACTACATGGTCCAACGAATTTTGCAGGGTAAGGAAGCTTTCGACAACCAGGCGATTTGCCTACGCTCGAAGCTAGTAATTCTCTTTCGACCGCGTCAGAATATCAATATTTCAGACTATTTTGGCTGCCAGGGCAAGAAACTGCGTGGCTGATGAACTGGCCAAACAAGGAGACAATGGGCCTCGCGGCAACTTTTCGATCGCTGGGGAAAACCAGGGTAAGTGCTACAGCAAGGTCATCCTGGCCGAGCAGGACCGGGGACGATCTACGATTATCATAATTAAAAATAAAATTTTATAAAACATTGATTCTTATCTATAATAGCATCTCCTATTTCCTGCGGGGATTCCATTGGTGATCTTTTTTAAGGGATTCTCATATTCACTTTCTGAAATATGCCACTGCAACAACCAAATCACCAAACTGCAGGCTCTAATAGTTGTAAACACAGTCAGCAACAATAAATGCAACAAAAGGGCGCACAAGTCTCAACATAGGCTACCAGCTTCAAGCTCGGAACACTTTGACGACTGCAACTTCACGACGTAACGACAGCGACATCATTTTGTCGACAAATGTCGCCTTGAAGCCAGCTTCTTAAACATTTTGAAGACCTCAGCGACATAGGAAACAGCTGATTTTAAAGTTTGACATTTTGGTATATTTATTTCACAAATTGTGTATTTTTATTTAAGTAAATAAGAAAAACATGAACAATCAAGAATATGTGATTAATTTTGCGACAATTTAATTTTGCAGCACTACATCTACTCATTGTCGCCGGCAAAATTAGAAATAGATTTAATTTGGCGACGTCGACAATTGCAGTCCTGCAGCCAAGATGTCGTGCTGTCGTCAAAATAATTGTGTCCGTAAGAACGTGTGTATTTAAAATTTAACAGATGCTGCTTGTCGCTGCTGTCGTCAAAGTGTTCCATGCAACTGGAAGAGTACAATGCGACACATGTAAAGCGGTTGGTTGCAACATACATATCTAACTACTCAGCTGCGTATTTCATGGCTACTGGTTTTGAATATCTTTTACGATCAGACACTTTTGATATACAGATATATATATTTTTTTTGTTTGGATTGAGATATTTTTTCTACGTGTGGTTTAATAACTGTATGGCGTTCGCCGATGCGTTAAATCTTTTCCCGACTGAGAATTGTTATGGTGCTGTGTGTTGTTACTTAAAATTTCGATACAAAAAAGGTATGTATGTTTAGCTGCTTTGTGGGAAGCAGCTAAGGCGATCTACGGCGTTGGAGTGAGGTGCGCTACACATCTCATGCGCTGCCAAACGGTAGCAGTTTTGGGCGCAACTACGCACAGCATGGGATTAATTCGATTTTATTAATCCACAAATAAACGCACCGGCACCCATACAGACGCAGCGAGTAGGGACTCCTCGAAATCCGCGGTTTTGAGTCGATAAAATAAAAAGGTAGAAGTAATATATTTTTTTTCAAGTGGTGAAATATGTGCATGTGTGTGTGTGTGTGTGTGCGAAGCCACGTCAGCGGCACAGGAATGTGTGGTTTTGTGTTAAATTCCCGCCTGT
>NW_016179503.1:4387-7253 GCF_001687245.7 Rhagoletis zephyria | reverse complement strand
GTATAAGTTTTGTTTACTTTGCCTTCGGTAACGCAGCTAAAAACGGGCATAGGTTTACTTAATAGCTTCGGGGTGTGAGTCCCCGACTTCCTGATCTCTGCCTAGCAGAAATGAAGGGATTTCTCCCTCGTTGGGGGAGGGGTTGAAGATCTGTTTTCTTACTAGGAACCCTAGAAATCAAAGAAAATATATGAATAAAGGTAAGCCGCACTGAAAAACAGCCGCCTCTTTTAGTAGAGCTAGACAAAGAGAATTGACCACCATAGATAAGTCCGATTGATGACAAGATGAACTCAAACACCTATTAGTTATGAGAAGAAGCCTGTTTAGTAGACCAGGAAAAAGTGGATAGGCTGCCGAACCTGAATTTTTTAAAACAGAGTTTCGAATCTATAGGTCTGATATTAGGAATGTCAAACGGGATACATACAAAAATATTGAAAACAATAAAAAAATCCTCAAGATTTTAGATGTTTTCCTTTGAGAAACTGCGTTTCTTTGAGCTATTTTAAGAAATATACTAATAATTGCACAGTGGGTAACGGGGAGTTTCTTAATCTACTCGCATTACCATGGTCAATAGATGACCTTCAAGAATTTGCGCTTAGCACAACTTTTACTAAAACGACTCTGCCTTGTGTTATCAAAGGTTCAGGGCCTTCAAATCACTGGGACACGTCACGTGTGGGTATCACACTAGCGGAGCTAAAAATGTTTGTGAAAATATCGTAAATACTATTTGCTTCCTGCCATTTATGGGGCTAATAAAGATATTGACCACATTCCGAGCCTTTCAATGGGGGTAACCCTGGCGAACAGAGCCTTGTAAATATATGTCAAAGGCTTAAGGTAAATTAGCCCTCGTTCGCTTCTAAAAACAACTTGTAAATGGCTGAGTATTCTTCATTTCACGAAAGGAATTACCAGGGAGTTGCTGTCGCTGTTGAAAAGTTCATGGAGGAGTCCTTCTCGCGGAAAGGAACCTCTAATGACTTCTTTGCCAGATTCGATTACAAACTGCCAGAAATTGAGGTGGTGCATTTACCTCGAAACGCCCTCTGCTTTTTACTCTCTAAGTACACACAGTTCGAACTACTGGAGATGGAATCAGCCATTCTACGGAAGTTTCTAGTAAGCCCACAACTAGTCTTCAGCTGCTTACCTTAATTTAGCGAATTCTACATTTTCTCGCTTTGGTATAAAAAAAAAAAATCGCTATATGGTATCATAAAGCACGCCTCCTAATATTGGTTCAATTATGCCCTCCACTCTTATCAGATGCTATCGCATAAAACGCAACCTAACTGATTTTACCTACCCTACTTTTGTGAACAATTTCCTACCGCAGCAACATCTTCATCAGGACCCTCCCAAACTCCACTTCATCACAATCAAGTAAATATTTTTAGAATGTAAAAGATTCACATTTTTCTTAGCAAGATGCTATTACAAACATATACATATATAGATACTCCTATTCATTTGAATGCCAATTTACTAACCATAAAAACAAACCAATTTAGATTAGTCGCTTTGAATTCCAAATGTGGGTATTTACACTCAATCAATATTTGTACGCCGAATTGACAAAAATTTGCGGAATTCGAAACATTTATTTGCGCAATAATTTATGCACAACAACATCAGACAAAGACGAAATAAAGTCGTACACATATATACATATATATGTTTGTACATCCTTCCATATATGAAACCAAATAAACTACCGCAATTGAGGACATGGTAATGATGGTAGCAGTGACAGGCTAAAGGACTCCCTGACTGAAGATGAATCAGTGCGCGCGCAACACTGGTAAGCAGAGGCCAAAAAAGCTGTGATGCATTCATCCAACCATTCGGAGAGAAAATTGAAATTTCGTATTAATTCAAAAACGGAAATCAAATTACAGGAATTTAAGTGGAATTCATCAGGATTGGGAAATACACACAGACATTGCAGAAGACCGTTAACAGACGGGAAGGCAGCAAAAGAAGACATTAAATGGCAGAAGAGTGAGTGGGAAGGAATTTCACGCTTTTACTTTCGATCGCCTGCAGGCCGAAAAAGGGGATAGAGTGTTTGCTTGTGTTAATGCCAGTGATGGTAGGGGCGGTTGGTAGACATTGCCGCACAGCCGTGGGCCAACACCGCCCTTATTAGGTTAACAAAATGTCTTCTTCGGCAAGCGCTGCCACTAATACGATTTAAGTAAGTGATTGTTATGTATTTTTATATGTATATATGTATGTACACATACCCTATATCTTCATAAATATTGGCTAAACTTTTAGGGATTTCCATAAGACAGAGTGATGGGTGGTAATGGCGTGTATGTAGTAGTAGTGTAAGAAGCGTTTATGCCGAAAAATAATCTTTCGTTTATTTTATTTTGATTGGTAATGAAATGCTAAATTTCGATAGCAATTCAAACACCGCCAAAGATGCCACCGGAATAAGCATCAGCATCAAGCAAGATAGTAATAATATCAAGGCGCGATATGCCTAACGCATACGCAAATAGTTAATGGGTCTTAAGAAAAGTGTCTGTGGATTTTTGAAACATCTTGGCAAAGGTGGACCTCCCTCTGGTCTGCCAATCACTGGAAAAGCCGCTGGAATGATGCAAATGGTTCAACAGGACCAGCATGCTAGCTGTCAGGAGGAAGCGGAGGCACTAAACATCAATCACCTGAGTAATCTAAAAATCATAAAAAAGGAGAAGGATAATAAAGACAAGCAAGCGATCATAACCAAAGACCGATGATCCTTCACAAAGGACTTCAAAGCCTGGCTTTATTTGTTTGTCGTCAATCTAGGCTTTGAAGACGCTATGTTGACCATGTGGTGGAAATGAAAGGAATTTTT
>NW_016179503.1:0-2596 GCF_001687245.7 Rhagoletis zephyria | reverse complement strand
AAAAAATTTTAATGTCAATGATGAATAAATTTTGAAAAGGGCTAAAAAAAGGGCTAGGGGCAATTTCAAATTTTTGTGGCCAAAAAAAGAATTTGGTAGCCAAATTTAGCCACCAAAGGGCTAAAACGGCAACACCGCATGTCGCAGAGATTGCGGAATTTTTGAGAAATTCGAAAAATTGGTAAACAGACGGAAGAAGCGTTCGCGTTATAGCTCTTGCATTCTCACTTAAGTAGGCGTTAAATGATTCTTAACATATTCAATTCATAACATATTTGTCTCGAATTGCTTACAAGCTAGTTGAGGTAATCGACGCGATGAAAATATGTGAATAAATATACCGATATCTGAGTGGAAGATCGAGCTATTTCGGCAGCCAGTGCGAAAACGGCCTATCTCTGAAAATAGATCTAGTTATTAGTCGCAGTGCTTACCTCAAAAAAAAAAATATCTCTCGAAGACCAAAGAACGAATCACATCATATACTATATAAAGCTACAGAGGTGATGCTATAAAAGATTGCATTAACCCGCGAACTGAAGTAGCTGTCTTAGTACGTTTTCGCTGACCTCCGCTGAGTTCCAAATATGTTCTTCTTCTTATAGTTTCTGTCCGTGGATTTTAGGCACGTGACACTCGAAAACTATTTATGTACATACATTCTTCACATCGCATTTCTACCACCTCTTACTCAATTTGGTATGCAAAATAACGACGCTCAGTTTTCAGACAATGCTCTACCGGCAATACCTCAAGTAATCTAGAGATCTCCCGTTTTAGCGGGAGAAAAGGTGTATTTTTATAGCGCCGAATTTTCTACCTTGCAGACTCAATGGACCGATTACCTATTTGGACTTCATTGACTGTAACTATCTGCACGTCAAGAAGCAATTGCCTTACTTTCCACATTTTCTTTATCAAATTTTATGTATTTTGGAGCGAATTTCCCTCAAACCTAGTCAAATTTTGGTATAGATCTAAATCGATGTGCCTTTTCCAAAGTCATTTTTCGTTATAAAATCTTTTGCATTTTAGCATTTATTTGGACCCGAAAAAATTTGGCGAGAAAACTTCATAGAATTAATAACTCTCTATGATAAAGATATTATTTTCATTTAATTAAACTGAATCGATTTTATTATAAACTATATATAGTGGTTGATTGATGTTTCCAGAAGGATGAGCGAACTGAAACACAATTTGCAATAAAACTTGTCAATTAAAAAGCGTACAGTTTTGCTCTCATCCGAAAATTTAATCTCCTTCCATCAATTTGCTCTACCATAAATGCCTTGTAGCAAGTAAATATTTTGTCTTATGGCTAACCAACAATCAACGCCAACAAAGTAAACGATGGACACTAAAATTTAATAGCCCGAGGACATTATGGGAAAAACAATTCAACTAACAACGAGTATATATGACGAATATGCTTTACGCAATTTTGCTGACAAATTTCATTTACTTTACGACTCCCTGGAAAGTAAAATGACCATTTAATTAGAATGTCTACAGAAAAAAGCGCACACAAAGGAATTGCATGTGTGTATGTTTATTAGACTGCATCACTCCCCATACAAAAAAAAAAATCGGTACTGTTTTTCCATTGGAATTATAAAGTCTATTATATTTTAAGACGTCCACCAAAATATTTCGGAAAAATATTAAGATTTAAGCGAGCTGGACCGATTTGAAAATACCTCAAAAAAATGAGTTATTTATGAATAAAAATAGAAGATTTTTTTTTGAAAGAATCCCCTCAAATGAAAAACGGTTTAAGCTCAAAAAATAAAAATACATAAAAATATTAAAAAAAATAATAATAATGGGATTTTTGATGCTGTTTTTTTAACTTTTTTCAAAGATTGGTATAAGAAAAACTTGAATAACTGAACCTAAACTCTTCCGATTTAGACTTGTGAGGTATCATTGGAAAGGTATTTTCTCACCCTTTTTATTTCCTTCGCCAATAAGCTCATTCAAAGGTTCAAAAAGAAAGGTAGAAGGAACGTACATCATTCAGAGTCGAATGTTGGTATTTAAAAAAAAAAAAAAATTTATAAAACGGCTTAGTGGAAGATCGACCTATCACGGAAGCCATTTTGAAAACACGCTGTCTCAGAAAATAGCTTCAGAACGACCCACTTCAGAATTTGGTTGGAGATGCCTTATACCAAGTCCCCACCAAAAAGTTAACCATCTCAAATCGAACTTAACCACATCGCTAACTATTGCTGTCCACACTGCGGTTTGAGGTTTATAAAACAGTACAGTACAGTAGACAACAGTGTTCGGAGCTCCAAAACTCGATTCAGGACTAAATCGCTNGGCAATGTAAGGATAATATGTTACATATTTAGGTAATTTTTAGCATTTTCTATAAAGTAGAACATTTCTAACACTTTATTTTTTAAAGAGCAGTAGGATCTAAACCTTTTCTACTTTATATAAATTTCATTCTACATATCGTCGATGTTTTTGCAAAACTGCCCATCGCCCAATTGCGAAACCGCCTATCATACGGCACTCAAATTTTACAGGAGAGCGAAAAACGGTATATTCTTTGAGGGCATTGCAATGATAGGCGGTATTCTCT
>NW_016179502.1:253-7254 GCF_001687245.7 Rhagoletis zephyria | reverse complement strand
ATATGGTACGGAAGTATGAGCGACTCCGTGCGGAGAATGCCTCGAATGCTTCCGGAAATGAGGCCGCTGTCTCTGGAGAAGCAGACCTGAAAAAGGAGACGAGGTATCCAAACCCCCCTCCGAGGCCGATAGCAGTCTGCCAACGAAGAAAGCTACTCCCTCGTCCGCTGGTGGGACTAACAAGCCGTCGCGAGGCTAGTATTCCCACGGTTGAACAGGGAGAGGGCCTCGAAATCGGCAGCTGCTGCGGCCTTCGGTGGCAAGGGTACAGCGTGAGCAGAAGCGGATTAAAACCACATTAAGCTTATGCTCGGCGCCGGCGCTCCTGGTTTCGATCATAGACCGGAAGGAGATATTCTAATGAACAAATGGTTGCTGCTGGAAGAAAAGATTATGAGGGCACGACTTGGAGAAATCCAGCTTACCAAAAACATCAACATTGGTGTGTTTGATAGAGCCTAGTCGCAGAAGGGAGTCAAAGTTGTTGGATGCGGTAACAAGGAGTCGTTACTTTCCTAAAAAACTACCACGGCAACCAAGATGAACTTTGGGCCTACGCACGACTGGAAGTTGTTGTTGTGTAGATCCCGCTCCATCGTTGAGGACGAGACCGCACTAGCTCTAATTAAATGTCATAACGTGGATGTCATCCCTTACGACTGGACGATTGTCCGAGGCCGCGCTCGCGACAAAGGTAACTGCAAGGACCTGTGGATCAAGATCGGTCCACAATACTTGCAAGCCCTGCGATGCAAATCCGGCTAAATTAGATATGGCATCGGTCACCTTAAGGTGATCATCCCCGATGCTGAAAGTGAATCAAAAAAGCCTAAAAGTGGTGCAGATTAATCGAACTTATCTTCATACATGTCATACGATGTATCCGATCCCCCGTCAATATCCTTCAAAAAACTCACCGCTTGACGCAAACGCACACCACACGGCGTGGAACAGCTCGAACATCAACTATAGAGGTGAGTCGCTTTTTAGTTACTTATTATCCACAAAATTTACCATCTGTAACAAGGGTAATCACCCACTTTCTATAATAGAATAAGGGAGAAGGTTATAGATATAAGTCTTGTAACTAACTCGAACAATGTAAAGGTTGACGGCTGGCGCGTCTCGACAAAATGCTTTTTTCTGATCACTATCGCATCGTATTCTCCATTAACCTAAGCAAACTGATACAAAACACCTTATCGAAATCCTCGTAGGACAAATTGGAACCTTCTTGGTAACACACAATGTGGTGGCCGAACTAAGGCGGCTCAGGACAGCAGCTAGGAAGACTTTCAATAAAGCGAAGTTCACTAAGGACGCGTAGGACTGGGACGAATATCGTCGCAGCTTCAATGCGTTCAAGAAAGAGGTAAAGAAGGTTTCGTGGTCCAAATTTTGCGAAGACTTCGAAACGACTACTGAAGCCGAACGACTAAGAAGGTGCCTCTCGAAAAACCCGGCTCCCGGTATCCTGGAAAAGCCACGAGGATGGCACACCGAAAGAAGCGTTGAAACACTAGAACACCTTATGGACGTCCACTTCCCTGGCTGCGGTGACGCAGGGAACACATGCACTCCTGTGACAGAACACCCTAGTACCCACAGGCAAGGCAGTCCAGTTGACGAAATTATCACTGCAGATAAAGTAGCATGGGCTATCAGATCCTTCCAACCCTACAAATCTGCGAGGCCGGATGGAATCTTTGCAGCCATGCTACAATGAGCAAATGAGCGCCACAGTAACTCCCGGCTAACGACAATCTATAGGGCGAGTCTCCTCCTAAGGTATATCCCAAATCTATAGACAGAGGTAAGAGTTGTCTTCATTCCCAAAGCAGGAAAGACGGGCCACACAACTGCAAAAGATTTTAGACCCATCAGCCTCCCGTCAATTCTTCTCAAAATAATGGAGAGGCTTCTGAGTCTGCAGATCACGCAACGCCTTACTCCTGAGAACTTCAGCGAGGCTTAACATGCCTACTGCAAAGGTAGGTCGGTTGAAACAACTCTGCATGAGGTTGTTGGAGGCATGCACTGAACCACAAGGAATATGCGCTGGCAGCCTTCTTGGACGTGGAACGCGCCTTTAACAATGTTAATTTGGCATCCATATACTGCTTCATGGTGGCCGTAAGGCTGGACCCAATGATCACTCTCTGGATCGACAATATGTTGAGCACCAGAATCACCAATGGCTCTTTGGGAACAGCAGAGGTAAAGAAACAGCCACACGTGACACACCTCAAAGGGGGGTCTTATCCCCCCTGCGGTGGAACCTCGTGCTAAACGAATTCCTGCTCCGCACATCGAAAGTCGCTAGGATCGTTGCTTATGCGGATGAATTAGTCATTCTAATCGTGGGG
Organism: Rhagoletis zephyria; assembly: GCF_001687245.7. Classification (NCBI taxonomy): domain Eukaryota; kingdom Metazoa; phylum Arthropoda; class Insecta; order Diptera; family Tephritidae; genus Rhagoletis; species Rhagoletis zephyria. The sequence goes on along the minus strand of NW_016179502.1, from coordinate 4,888 downwards.
AAATTCCTTCCCCGATCAGCGAGATTCTATAATCTGCAATTAGCGATCTGGCAGGATGGGCAGAAAGAAACGATCTAGGTGTTAATCCCACGAAAACCAAACTTGTTCTCTTCATCAAGCGATATAAAATAGACAAATTCCGAACTCCGTCCCTCAATGGAGCAAATTTTGAATTGTCAAAAGAAGCAACGTTTTTGGGGGTTATTCTCGACTCTAATCTTTCTTGGAAAAGGAACAGCAAAGAGCGAAGGAACAAGGCTCCCATTGCGCACTAATCCTGCAAAGCTACGATTGGAAAAGACTGGGGGCTGCGACCGCAGATAATACATTAGATTTATACGGCACTATTTTCACCTATGGTGCGCTGGTATGGTGGCAGGCGGTTGACACCAAACCCCATCTACTCAACTAGCAAAAGGTGCAACGACAAGCATGCCTATGCACAACGGGGGCGATTTATTCAACGCCACAGGCAGCGCTAGATACCCTCCTGTACGTTAAAAGTACATCAGCTAAAAGCGCTCTATGACTCAGTGCGCCTAACACTGGCAACTCCCATACAAACTGAAGTTTTAACACAAAATATCTCTGGAAGTATTCATCGTAGAGTGCTGCAACTTAGTACAGAGATATATAATACTAACGCTAAATTCATGGGAAAAAATGGGATTTATTTAAAAGCGGGGTGGGCACCTGCCACACAAACTGAATTACTGACATTAGAATGTGTATGGGATGTTCTGAAGTTCAGTTTGTATGGGAGGTGCACGCCCTGTTTTTCAATAACTCCCATTTTTTTCCATGAGTTTGGCGTTGATATTATATATCTCTGTACTAAGTTGCAGAACTCTACGATAAATACTTCCAGAGATTTGTTGAGTGAAAGTTCAGTTTGTACGGGAGGTTTCACGCCCCGTTTTTCAATAACTCCCATTTTTTCCATGAATTTGGCGTTGGTATTATATATGTACCTCTATACTAAGTTGCATTGCAGCACTCTATCGAAGTTGCTTTTCATCTATTATCATCCCTGGATAGTCTGGAGTGGATGTCCAAAATTTAAAAAATATAGGAACAGCTGTTCTCGAGTTTTCCAAACAGAAAAAAAAAACGGAAAAACGGCTTTCAAAATATATATTAGTATAGATAGCAAATGAAATGCATTAAATGTGTCCTATGGAAAATTGTTTATGAATAATTTTTCAAATAATTGCAGACATTTGAAATTAATTTCAAGTATTTTCTGTATAGATCGACGCGAAATTTAATTATCTCTTATTTAAAAATAAGAAACATGAAATCGGTTAATATTTCGGCTCTCAAAATTGATTTGTCCACAGCAACCTTTTTTGCCCCACTGTGCGCCGTTTTCGCGATTAAAAGAAATGGTAGGAAAAAGCCATTTTGGTAGGTTTTTGAACCAGCTCTTAGTAGGAAAGAAAGTTTTTCAGTGGTAACCCTGAGTCTATGTATCTACGATTATATGAATGCTGGTGGAAGTAGCGATTGTCATGGGGACAGTAGCAGCAAAAGCGAAAAAAGTGCGTTGGAAAAGTGGTTGAGCAACGCCGTGTTTGCGTGGCATAAAAAGGCAAAAGCGAACTTGACAAGACCAATAAAACATTCGCAGCAATGACAGGAAGTTTAATTAGAATTTAATGCCAAATACAGGAAAATCGAGCGATCCACTCAGGCAGCAAAGCAACGCCGCAGCGAGACAATGCTGGAGATGAGCAGCAGACGGTTAGCTGCAGCAGCAGCAGTAGGTATCAGGGATGTTGCGAATGTGGAATTTTAGACATCCGCGGATGCGAATGCGGATGCGGATGTTTAAACGCTAACATCCGCGGATGCGGATGCGAATGCGAATGTCAAGTATTTTTATACCCGAGCGCTCTTGTACGCAAGGGTATTATAACTTTGTTCACATTACGGCTGTTTGTAACAGGCAAAACCAATCGAGATAGATATAGACAAATCAGAATGAAAAGAGTAACCGTCTGTGCACACGATAACTCGAGTATAAATTCAGATATCTTAACGAAACTTGGTATGTGTACTTACTTTGAGCGTAGGACGGATGGTGTTGAAAATGGGGAAAATCGGACGATAACNGTAGATATAGACAAATCAGAATGAAAAGAGTAACCGTCTGTGCACACGATAACTCGAGTACAAATTCAGATATCTTAACGAAACTTGGTATGTGTACTTATTTTGAGCGTAGGACGGATGGTGTTGAAAATGGGGAAAATCGGACGATAACCACGCCTACCTCCCATATAACGGTAGTGTTCAGAAATACGAAAACTGCGATATTTTAGTAACTACTGAAGCTTACTCACTCAAAATTGCTATGTTCAATCATAAGAATATTAAAAATTTTTGGAAAATGGCCGTAGGCACTCCCACTTATAATTGTATGTGTATATCTTGGAAACCGCTCCACCAATTTCTCCCAAACTTTTCACAGTTGTTGGCCTTCACAAAACATACCAAACGGCTGAAAATTAAAAAAATCGGCTAATAACCACGACCACATCCCACATAACGGTAATTTAGAGAAATACGAATGCTTCGATAAATCAGTAAATATTAAAGCTAATTTATTCAAAATTGACATTTGAAATAATTCTTTAGCAAAGAGTACGCTTATAATAAAATGTTGGAAAATGGGCGTGACCCCGTCCACTTAAGACCACATATGTGTATCTCGGTAACCGTTCGATCAATGGGTACAAAACTCGGTATGATTATTGTGGTTGCCCCATAGAGGCAAAACGTTGAAGGTTATTGAAATCTGACTAAAATTACGACCACCTTTTTATAACGCTAATTTTACCCAAAATTGATAATAACAACAATCTCTTGAAAATAAGTAACATTATTAAGGAATTTTGGAAAATGGGCGTGATGCCGCCCACATATATCTATATAAGTTTATCTCATTATGTCTAACTGCATGTTCTATCGAAGATGTTTGAAATAGACGTAAAACCACCACTGCTTACCATGTAGCGGTAGTTTTCGGAAAGGTGAAAAAACTATATTGAATACTTGCGCCGGGTATTTAATGTTCGGCCCCGCCCGAACTTATACTTTTTTACTTGTTCAGAAATAATTTAGGTCAGTAAATTAGGTGATTTAGTTAAATAAAAAATGGAAAGGTTAGCAATTTTTAATATTTATTTTTTTTAGTACTTGAATTTAAAAATTGGAACATTGTATTCAATAAAAAGTTTTTAAAGGGTCGTAAATCAAACCTGCGCAACTAAATAACTATGCGAAAAACTTGAAAACCTTGAAACTTGACAAAATTTTAAATTCTTTTCGATTGACTCTGCACCAGTCGAGAGGACTTTCAGTTATATTTATTTTTTTTGTATTGCGGTGCTATAATTCCTTTTTGGGAATTGCATCGGTCTGCAAATGTCGTATGTATCCTCCTGACTTTCATTTTCTCAATCTAGTGTATGGCAAGATCGTTGTTTAAGCACCGTTGTTTTCCAAAGAATTCTTAATTCTCATTCTTTTGGTTGTATCTGAATGTGGAGAACCAGTAACGTCAACAGCGTTTTTCGATTTTAGTTTTTGTAATTCATTTTTGATCCTTTCTTCTGTGACTGGCCAGATATACGTTTTATCATTGCACTTGCATAATATTCCAGGGACCGAAAATAACAGGTATTTTTTACCAGTTAAACTTGGCCTAATATTTTTTATTCCGAAAGTTTTTCCTGGATAATAAACAAACAGCTTATCAAAATTAAAAAAATTTGGTATCATGTGAAAGAGGACTGAAATAGCTTTTGAACAGAAATAACCAACGAAGGTTACCACCTCTATTTATATATTTTTTTATATCATTTAATACTAAAGAAATTCATATACCTGACCCAAGGTTTGTTCTATAGTAATTAATTATCATTTTTCATTGAAATATTTTCCAATAGATGACTGCTTTTTAAGACATTTCAGTTTTAAAGCTATTTAAGTCCTATTTCATTTGATACCGACCTTGTTTCATTTGGATAAGCGGTTTGTTTATTGTCCGGAAAGGACTTTTTGTTGGGAATAAAAGATATTTGGCCAAGTTTAAATCGTAAAGAAAATAAATGTTACTTTCGGTCCCTTGCAAATGCGAAAGCGAATGCGAATGTTAAAATTAATGCGGAAGCTCCGCGGTTGCGAATGCGAATGCGAATATTCGCAACAACCCTGGTAGGTATCATCAAAGGCCAACAGACTAAACTGCGACAAAAAAAGCGAGGCTATGTTAAGATGTAATTGAAATGGATTAATGCCAGTTCAGATAGAAAATGTGGCGGCCGTGTTGGCAAATATTTGTGTATGATTAATGTGACCAACCGTACTTCTTTCGGAAGTACAGTACTTCTTTTTGAGCCGCTGTACTTCGTACTTCGAAGTACGGTCAAATGTACTTCTTTGCAATATTTTGTACTACCTTTTAACCCTCTAGTAGGCTGAACCGCCTCCAGACGGTCGTTAACTAAACACGTTTTTAGTGCACCTATAATAATTTTTATAGCCGAGCGCACTTGTGCTCAAGGGTATATTAATTTTGTTCACATAACCGTGGTTGTTTGTAACAGCCAAAACGAATCGAGATAGATA
>NW_016179502.1:0-155 GCF_001687245.7 Rhagoletis zephyria | reverse complement strand
GTCCGTCTGTCCGTGTGCACGATAACTCGAGCAAAAATTGAGATATCTCAACGAAATTTGGTATGTAGGTTTCCCTTAACCCAAGGTAGGTTGGTACTGAAAATGTGCGAAATCGGACTTTAACCACGCCCACTTCCCATATAACGCTAATTTCC
>NW_016179501.1:0-7254 GCF_001687245.7 Rhagoletis zephyria | reverse complement strand
GCGATCCGCCGAATGTGATAATTGCTTCGAATAATTTCATTGCAAGAAATGTATGTATTGGTAATACCATATGGAAAATAGCTTTCAATACATTTGCCAGAATTGAGAATTGTCTTAGGGAAGACTTTTGTCTCTGCCCTGTAAATCTAACTGTGATACTTATGGTGTCTTTTATTCCGATCGCAGGGTGTCAATTTTGCCATCTTCACGCTGCATATGCTGCCCGGTGTGATATTGGTGATGATACAGACCTATGTGCAANCTGCTGCTCTTTGGCATGATGATATTGGTGGCTATACTCTCGGAGACTGGCATCTTCGATTATTTGGCTGTGTATGCTTATAAGGTGAGTGGGAGGGAGGTGGAATGAAAGACGGGAAAGCAATTGAGTTTCTGACTAAGTATATAAGTATAACTCCCATTTTATGTGCTTTACAGATTACGAACGGACATATTTGGCCGCTTATCAATTGCCTATGTCTATTTACGGCGGTGCTCTCCTCTTTTCTGGACAATGTGACGACGGTGTTGCTGATGACACCAGTCACTATACGCCTCTGTGAGGTGATGTCGCTGAATCCGGTGCCTATACTGATGTGCATGGTGATCTATTCGAATATCGGTGGTGCGCTGACGCCCGTAGGCGATCCGCCGAATGTGATAATTGCTTCGAATAATTTCATTGCAAGAAACGTATGTATTGGTAATACCATATGGAAAATAGCTTTCAATATTTTTGCCAGAATTGAGAATTTTCTTAGGGAAGACTTTTGTCTCTCTGCCCTGTAAATCTAACTATGATACTTATGGTGTCTTTTCTTCCGAACGCAGGGTGTCAATTTTGCCATCTTCACGCTGCATATGCTGCCCGGCGTGATATTGGTGATGATACAGACCTATGTGCAGTTACGTTTTAAGTTCCGCAATACAAACGATTTACAATTCAAAGACTCGCCCGAGGTGGAGGAGCTGCGTCACGAGATTCACGTGTGGAAGCGCGCAGCTCAAAGTCTTTCGGCCTATTCGAAGGACGAAGAAATTGTGCGGCAAACGCTGATGAAGAAGGTGAATCGCCTGAAGCATAGCTTGAAGAAACGTGTCTCGGAGGCTGGCGAACCGGCGCCCAACTACAAACAAACACTGACGCAGCTGCAGGCGAAGGTAGGAGCCATTTTTTTTATTTTTATTTTTTTTTCCTTTCACAAAACTAATTTTCCTGTTTCTCTTCTTCCTCTTTGGCAGTATCCCATTCGCAACAAGTCACTGCTCATTAAATGCTCATTTGCTCTCGTCTTCGTGATAAGCTTGTTTTTCTTGCACTCAGTGCCCGAATTACAGCGCCTCTCGTTGGGTTGGACTGCTCTCTTGGGTGCCATATTTCTGCTCATATTAGCCGATATTGAGGATATGGAAGCAATATTGGCGCGTGTCGAANGCGCCCAACTACAAACAAACACTGACGCAGCTGCAGGCGAAGGTAGGAGCTATTTTTTTTTAATATTTTTTTCTTTTCACAAAACTAATTTAACTTTTTCTCTTCTTCCTCTTTCGCAGTATCCCATTCGCAACAAGTCACTGCTCATAAAATGCTCATTTGCTCTCGTCTTCGTGATAAGCTTGTTTTTCCTGCACTCAGTGCCCGAATTACAGCGCCTCTCGTTGGGTTGGACTGCTCTCTTGGGTGCCATATTTCTGCTCATCCTAGCCGATATTGAGGATATGGAAGCAATATTGGCGCGTGTCGAGTGGTCTACGTTGCTTTTCTTCGCCGCTCTATTCATACTTATGGAAGCTCTATCCGAATTGGGTCTCATAGAATGGATTGGCCAAATGACAGAAAGCATTATTTTGGGCGTGAGCGAAGGTTCTCGCCTAATGGTGGCGGTTTTAATTATACTTTGGGTACGTAAAGCAATTTGAGTGATTTTGATCTAACGTAATTGCATCTTGTTTTTCTTTTTTTTTTGTTTAGGTTTCAGCCATAACCTCTGCATTTGTTGACAATATTCCACTAACAACGATGATGGTAAAAATCACAATTTCTTTGGCCGAAAATTCTGCGTTGAATTTGCCACTGCAACCACTTGTTTGGGCTTTGGCCTTGGGCGCTTGCTTGGGTGGTAAGTACCTAACGGNTACGTTGCTTTTCTTCGCCGCTCTATTCATACTTATGGAAGCTCTATCCGAATTGGGTCTCATAGAATGGATTGGCCAAATGACAGAAAGCATTATTTTGGGCGTGAGCGAAGGTTCTCGCCTAATGGTGGCGGTTTTAATTATACTTTGGGTACGTATAGCAATTTGAGTGATTTTGATCTCTCGTAATTGCATCTTGTTTTTCTTTTTTTTTTTTTGTTTAGGTTTCAGCCATAACCTCTGCATTTGTTGACAATATTCCACTAACAACGATGATGGTGAAAATCACAATTTCTTTGGCCGAAAATTCTGCGTTGAATTTGCCACTGCAACCACTTGTTTGGGCTTTGGCCTTGGGCGCTTGTTTGGGTGGTAAGTACCTAACGGAATATTATATGTATAAGCACTAGCTTCCTGGGGGTTGGTTTCATTTTTTTTGTTGTGTTTCCACTTTTTCTATATACTAAATTTTTCGAACCTCACGAATTCTAAACACTATGGTCAAGGATTTTGTGTCCTTTTTAGATTCCTTGATTTTTTTTTTTTGGTACTGTTCGAAACCTTTTGTGGATTTGGAAGAATTTGTTATATAGCCGTGTGCCAAGACGCAATGCTTAGACCGCAACCTTACAAAAGATGAATAGTTTAAACTGATGTGTTCTTCAATCCGGTATAAGTTCTACTTAAATGGCGTGGAGCCAGGTGCTCTCAGCTTAGAGCAAGTGCTTAGATTTATGCCAGGAAAAAATCTTTGCTGGAAAACCGTTGCAGGAGATTACTCCCCTTTTTGGTTATTTTCGTTTCACCGATGGGCTTGATAAGAACTGCGTGATGTAATAGTTGGCTTTGCCGAACTTCTTGTGGATCCAGTGTTCCGCTGTTGGCGTAAGTCTAGCCGTCCACCGATTGTTTCTTTTATTGGACTATTATTCCAATTCTCTTTCACTTTGTAAGATCCAAATGGCTATACCTTGCTTAGCTATCTATTCTATGGCAGTCGTGGCCCTTATAATTTGATCAGTATGCCCGGACAATTTTGTGTACGCAGAGCTGACTCGACGAGCTGTGGTTCGGTGATTTGAGGTTATTATTCGCAGGCGAAGACTTACATAGCTTTAAGATATCTTATCCATAAAATAATACCGAAAGTTTAGTTGACAGGGTAGCTCCCTCTTGCATTGTGGGGATTCCAAAGCTTACTCTATTTGTGCAGAGAATTTCAGCCTGGGCTAAAACCGTATTCGATTCCGAGTGGTATATTTATGAGAAACAGAACTATATATTTCTCACCCACCGGTTGGATGCTAGCATTTGAATAATGGCCTGGCTAATTCCCTTGCGAGCTTCCAAAATGAATTGCATTCTAGAGATTTTGGTCTGTTGAACGCATTTCTTTCGTCAATAGTTGCTAATAGTACTACCATTTTGTATTCCGGCTCCGATGGTTCAATTTGACGCCGGCTCTGAAGCCGTGCTGCCTGAACGATAGTCCTCCGGCAATATCAGTTGCTTCTGGTGATGAGATTTTAGTAGTCATTCGAATAGTTTCCTTGTTATATCAGGCACGAACTGAGGTCGGAATACCTTTGGCTTAACTGTTTAAAACCAACTGCTACCACTTCCATCTACCGAAAAAGATTCCTTCTGAGAGGAATGCATTATACATGCGGTTACCATCCATCCTTTATTTGAAGGGACAGTCCTCTGTTTTACCCATCTGTCCTTAAAACTTTTTTCTATATAAAGGACGCATCCTGTCCTTTATTTCTTAAACCGTTATGTAAATGAACTCCGACCTCATGGGGTTTGGTCAGCTCAGCATGCGCTGGGGGAAAACCTTGAAATGCAAGGGGATTAACCCTTCTGGCCACGATTAGATCGGAGTCGGTCCAGAGTGATCTTCATAATAAAGACGGGCGCGGGATATAGGGACCCGCGCAACTCACGATACTGATTTCAAAATGGCCGGGATGGGCGGTATCGGGAAGGTCTTAACAAATTTTTCGACCAGGACGTGACCAAAATCCGTTCCCGAATCTCCCAATAAAACCCGCGACCTCCACAAATTCAGAAAATCTTCATTAAAAACGTTTTATGAAATAGGCACTTTTTTTATGTTTTATTGAGGCGAAAACGTACAGTGAAGTTAAAAAAACTAATCGGATTTATTATTTAAAATTGATTTTAAAGACATGTAAATTAACCTCGGTGATAGATTTCGGGTCCCACGGGACCTGCGGTACAGTTATGAAAAACGACGGAATGAGCGGATTCCGGACATACAAATTTGATAGGGGAATCTGGATTGAATATTTAGTTTCATGCCCATCTCTACTACCATCTAACTGTTCATTGCGTGATAGCTAAAAATGCCGTAAGACTGAATATCATCCATTACCCTTACTGTGTCAGCTGAATGGAGGATCGTGAGATGAAATCACCTCAACACCCGCTGCTCGAATGCCTTGCCTCTACGAGCCTTGGGTTCAAGCACATCGCGTTCCACTTTTTCGACATTCCCGATGAGCGTTTTTCTTACAAGAAGTCTTATGTGTATTCCTCCATCACTCCCTCTGCTTACATTCTTCCCTCCTTTCTGTACCTTTTCCGTTCCCCTCTTAAAGGCACCACAATGACCCTCTAACCCAAACTAAGGCGTTACTAAGCAAGCCAGCTATTTGCTAGTTTATCCTACTCCTGAGAAATATTGACAAGGTCCATGAGATTACATTGACGTAAATTAGAAAAGTGGCTCATTCTTAGAATACGAGTACTTTAATAAACTGCGATCGGCGATAACATTTTTCAATCTTTCCCATAAATCCCTCAATCCAATTCGGTTAGTTTTCTTAACCGCCATCATTTCAAANTTTTTTTTTTTTGGTACTGTTCGAAACCCTTTGTGGATTTTGAAGATCTTGTTATATAGCCGTGTGCCAAGACGCAATGCTTAGACCGCAGCCTTGCAAAAGATGAATAGTTTAAACTGATGTGTTCTTCAAATCCGGTATAAGTTCTACTAAATGGCGTGAAGCCAGGGGTTCTCAGCTAAGGGCAAGTGCTCATATTTATGCCAGGAAAAGATCTCTGCTGGAAAACCGTTGCAGGAGATTACTCCCCTTTTTGGTTATTTTCGTTTCACCGATGGGGTTGATAAGAACTGCGTTGCCGAACTTCCTTTGGACCCAGTGGGGTTTGGTCCGCTCATGGGGTTTGGTCAGCTCGGCATGCGCTGGGCCAAGACCTTGGAATGCAAGGTGGATTAACCCTTCAGGCCACGATTAGATCGGAGTCGGTCTAGAGTGGTCTTCATAATAGAGACGGGCGCGGGATATAGGGACCCGTGGAACCCATCATGAAGGTCCTAACAAATTTTGCGGCCAGGGCGTGACCAAAATCCGTTCCCGACTGTCCCAATAAAAGCCGCGACCTCCACAAATTCAGAAAATCTTCATTAAAAACGTTTTATGAAATAGGCACTTTTTATGTTTTATTGAGAGAAAACGAAAATTGATTTGAAAGACATGTAAATTAACCTGGGTGATAGATTTCGGGACGCACGGGACCCGCGGTAAAATTCTGAAAAACGTCGGAATGAGCGGGCTCGGGACTTAAATATTTGATTTGTGGATAAGGGAATCTGGTCTTAATATTTAGTTTCATGCCCATCTCTACTTCAGACCAAGCAAGTCACATCTCTCGCCACTGGGGGAGTTTTAACTGTTCATGGCTGATAGCTAAAAATGCGGTAAGACTGAATATCATTCATTACCCTTACTGTGTCAGCTGAATGGAGTATCGTGAGATGAAATGACCTCAACACCCGCTGCTCGAATACCTGCACAATGACCCTCGAACCCAAACTAAGGCGTTACTAAGCAAGCCGGCTATTTGCTAGTTTATCCTAAGCCTGAGAAATATTGACAAGGTCCATGAGATTGCATTGACGGAAATTGGAAAAGCGGCTCATTCTTAGAGTACGAGTACTTTAATAAACTGCGATCGGCGATAACATTTTTCAATCTTCCCCATAAATTTATCAATCCAATTCGGTTAGTTTCCTTAACCGCCATCATTTCAACTTTCTACTCATTATATTTGACTGTTAACACTTATATGTATTTCCATATTTTTCCACAGGCAATGGCACGCTAATCGGCGCCTCAGCGAATGTCGTTTGCGCAGGTGTAGCCGAACAGCATGGCTACAAATTCACTTTTCTCGAATTTTTCAAGTAAGTTGGCAACACTGACTATTAATTTATTTAAAGAATTAAAACAAATATATATATCACTTTTTCCATAGGGTCGGCTTTCCAGTTATGATTGGCAGCATTATTGTCTCCACTGGATACCTACTTTTCACGCATTGCCTATTCGCCTGGCACTGATCGACACCGCTTGCCGGAATTGGCAATTAATTGCAGTGAAAATACAAATACATACCTCGAATAAGAAAAGCATTGCAGGAATTACAACGTCAAGCGAAAAGAAAAAAAAACGAGCTTTTAGCAACAACCCGTTATTGGTATATACATATAAGAGATATGTATGTGTGTAGTACACATCACCACTAGGATACGCATACAAAACATCCTTATGAGTAAATCAATTGAAATAAATTTTTCATTAGAAATATTTAATCTTTGTATTCTAAAAAATTAACTTAGTGCGAGAAAAAGAAATTTTCTTGTTGCTGCAAAGCGTCAAGAAAATTTCTTTTAAAACTTTTAGGGAAAATTATTAAAAAAAAAAAGAAAATTTAACGTTTTGTTTAACGTTTTTTGGTGAAAAAAATATTACGAGTATAAATATTAAATCGCAAAATTAATATCATTCTAAATAACAAACGAAGCATAAATTTAAGTGTAAAAAGCAACAAAAAAATCATAACTACTCATATTGAATTTAAAAAAGGCAAACGAACAGAAATAGAAGAAGAAGCAGAAAAAAAAACAAAATTATTTTTACACCTGTTGTTACTTTAGTCAATAGTCTATGAGAAGTATGTAAAGCTGAAGTGAATGTGATGCAAAGTATTTTGGCGCACCGAGCACGTATAATCCGTTGGCGTTAGTTTATGACCAGTTTGTATAGTAAAGTAGCAAAATTTTCATAC
>NW_016179500.1:0-7255 GCF_001687245.7 Rhagoletis zephyria | reverse complement strand
CCAATTTCTTCCAACCTTGGCACAGTTGTTGGCCTTAGTACACCATACCAAATGGCCGAAAGTCTTTTAATTCAGACAATAACCACGCCCACATCCCATATAACGGTAATTTAGAGAAATACAAAATCTTCGATGAATCAGTAAATATTGAAGCTAATTTATTCAAAATTGATGCTTGCAAAAACTCTTTACCAAGAAATACTTTTATGGTACAATTTTGGGAAATGGGCCGGGCCCCGCCCACTTATGATCTCATATATGTATATCGGTAACCGTTCTACCAATTTGTACCAAACTCGGTGTGGTTATTGTGCTTGCCACATGAAAGCAAAGCGTTGAAAATTATTGAAATCGGACTAAAATTACGGCCGCTTTTCATATAACGGTAAATTTCAGAAATGCTTGAAACTTCAATATTTCGAAATTNTTCGGCTCCGCCCGAACTTAGACTTTCTTACTTGTTTTTACTCTCATTGATTTGTGCTCATCGCTTTTTCGTAAGACTTAAATATTTACCTAAATTTGAGTTTCAAATGTTCAACTTTTTAAATTAAGTATTGTCAAATAATTGAATGTCAAAAATTGTCCTTATGAAACACGCTGCGCAAAGTTGCCCAATTGCCCGAATATGAAACTTGCGCATATAGATGAGTACCCTTATACTTTTTCTGTTCCAAAATCTATAATCGGTAATGCCGAATTTCCACTAGGCATTGAAATGACAAAAATTGGAGGAATTAAAAAAAAATCCGATGTGGAAATGAATTGAATAACTTTTTTTTTAATAATGGCACGAATATTTTCTAATGCCCAACCAAAATGTCACTGTTTGAAAAAATCGTGGTACTTTTGCTTAGTGTAAGTTTTTAATTGCATATTCACTATCATATAAGGTGGTGTTATTAGAACAGTGGATTTTTTTTGGTCTCACGGCGTATAATGATAAAATTAAAATATTTTTATACCCGAGCGCACTTGTGCACAAGGGTATATAAATTTTGTTCACATAACGGTTGTTTGTAACAGGCAAAACGAATCGAGATAGATATAGACAAATGTATACATAAATGATCAGAATGAAAAGAGAAATCGATTAAGCGGTGACTGTCTGTCCGTCCGTCCGTTTACACGATAACTCGAGCAAAAATTGAGATATCTCAACGAAATTTGGTATGTAGGTTTCTGCTAATCCAAGGTAGGTTGGTATTGAAAATGGGCGAAATCGAATTGTAACCACGCCCACATCCCATATAACGGTAATTTTCGGAAATACGAAAACTGCGATATTTTAGTAACTACTGAAGATTATTCACTCAAAATTGATATTTGCAACAATTTTTAGACGAAAAATAATAATATTATAAATTTTTTGGAAATGGGCGTAGCCACGCCCACTTATGGTTACATGTGTATATCTTGGTAACCGCTGCACCAATTTCTTCCAAACTTGGCACAGTTGTTGGCCTTGGTACAGCATACTAAATGGCCGAAAACTTAAAAAATCGGATAATAACCACGCCCACATTCCATAGAACGGTAATTTAGAGAAATACAAAATCTTCGATAAATCAGTAAATGTTAAAGCTAATTTATTCAAAATTGAAGCCTGCAACAATACTTTACCAAGAAATACGTTTATGGTAAAATTTTGGAAAATGGGCGTGGCCCCGCCCACTTATGATCACATATATGTATATCGGTATTCGTTCTACCAATTTGTACCAAACTCTGTAGTTTTATTGTGCTTGCCACATAAAAGCAAAACGTTGAAAATTATTGAAATCTGACTAAATTTGCGGCCGCTTTTCATATAACGGTAAATTTCAGAAATGGTTGAAACTGCAATATTTCAAAATTTAAGGACGCTAATTTACTCAACATTGATACAACCCGGCTTACCGCCTAGCGGTAGCTTAAGGAAAGGTGAAAAAACATATATTTAAAACTTGCGCCGGGTATTTAATGTTNTTTGCGGCCGCTTTTCATATAACGGTAAATTTCAGAAATGGTTGAAACTGCAATATTTCAAAATTTAAGGACGCTAATTTACTCAACATTGATACAACCCGGCTTACCGCCTAGCGGTAGCTTAAGGAAAGGTGAAAAAACATATATTTAAAACTTGCGCCGGGTATTTAATGTTCGGCTTCACCCGAACTTAAACTTTCTTACTTGTTTTTATTTTATTTTGTACTCCTACTATCACCTTACACATGTATATTCGCCTTGTTCACTATTGAAAACAAACTTTTTCATTCGTAGGCAACAACGATTCTGGTCTTCATTGTGGTGGCAGTCTGATAAACGAACGTTACCTTATTACGGCAGCCCATTGTGTTAGCAAACGAATGCTCCCTGCAAGTTGGGCTTTGACTGGAGTTCGTTTAAGAGAATGGAATCAAGAGACCGAAAGAGATTGCCAAATTGATAGTCGAGGTAATTCGCTTTGTGCTGGCCTGTACTTGGACGTCAATGTTGAAGAACAATTATGCCACCCCCGATACAATGTAAGGACTCAAGCAAACGATATAGCATTATTGCGTCTTCAAGAAAAAATCAACTTTAACTATTTTGTTGGGCCGATTTGCTTAGCAATGGATACAAAACTTCGTTTGGACAACTTTGAAAATGCAACAATGGACATTGCAGGGTGGGGAGCTACCGAAACGAGTAATAAAAGCAAAATGAAACTTAAAGCATTAGTTAGAGGTCAAAGTCTTGAAAAATGCAAAAATAAATACCGTACTGACGCAAGGATTGATCTTGGGGACACTCAAATGTGTGCTGGTGGTGAGAAAAGCATTGACACCTGTCGTGGTGATTCCGGTGGACCGCTGATGTTTCCACACAAGTTTAACGAATTGGAATCATACTTTTTGGTCGGTGTGGTTTCTTTTGGGCCGACGCCCTGTGGTCAGGAAGGTTTTCCAGGCGTTTATACTCGTGTGGGTTCTTTCGTAGATTGGATACGATATACCATTAGAAAATAAAAAGAGTCATACAAGTAAATACTATCAAATAAAACACCTCTTTGAGGTAAAATTTTCGAGTGCCGAAAGCTGAACTAGAAACACAAAATTTATGATATCAATTTCGTGACGAAAATTATACGCATTTTTTAACTGCCTTTGAAACGTAGGGAAAATCTTTTTTATTCATACGAATCGTTGCAAAAGTTCTGTTTTTTATTTTGTGCTTGTAGCAGTAGACGCAATTTCGCAACGTTCCGAATAAATAATAAAAGATTTTCCGTACGTTTCAAAGGCAGTTAAAAAATGCGTATAATTTTCGTCACGAAATTGATATCATAAATTTTGTGTTTCTAGTTCAGCTTTCGTCACTCGAAAATTTTACCTCAAAGAGGTGTTTTATTTGATATCAATTATTTTGGGGTAGCAAATTTAAAATCGACGAAAATACAAACAATAATCTAAATGTTCTATTTTTCTCAAGTAAATTGCTAAAAATATTATCTAAATCTAAATTGTGTATTCAAAGCGATGTTTCCATTGAAACATATAATTTTTCGTATACGGAATAACGCAAAAAAGAATGATCATATCCTCTGTATTCGAAAAAATTAAAAATAAAAGAAAATTGTGAGAAATGATAAAAACTTATCAACTTGGTACCAACTTTGGATAAAATAAACAACTGTATTCGTCTGATTGTCTCGTAGTTTATTTTTGTTAAGATTTCTACCGGGTGTGGGGCGCACACATGTGCTTTTTTTAAGAAGTTTAACTTCTACCATGTGTACGGTGTTGCACTCGTGCTATTAAACTAATGCTTTTTTCTCAAGTAGTTTTGCTCAGTGGCAATTTATACATATGTATGTAAGTAGTAGCGGCACATTGGGTGAACTAAATGCATTCATACATACATATTTATGTACAACTGTAGGTAATATTGTATGCGTCTTCCCAGGTAGGTTAAGGGCCGGTTGTTCAATGTCTCATTAGCACTAATCGGAGGTAGAAGCTCCGGTTAAATACAACGACTGCTTTATCGATTACATGTTATATGCATGATGTCGAAAACGTCGATAATGATGTTTAACCGGCAAGTAGTGATAATCAGACATCGAACAACCGGTCCTAAGTGCGGGTGATAAACCCATGTAGTTAAATACTGTGTACATACCTGCAATTAAAACGGGGAAAAGTGTTACAATTTCGGGATATGACTGAAAAAAACTCTAAAATACACACAAATTGTGGTTTCCAATACATGTACGAAGTGATTAGCACAGCTGGATCCTTCAACTTGTCAACTCGCGGGAAATTACCCGATTTGCAGAGAATTTCGATTTGAGTGGCAATCGGGGAATGGGAACTTTTTTCGGAGCACTGAGTATGTTATTTTTATATCTTAAAGTAACCAAATTATACGGACATGTTAATTTTTAACCATTTGACCCTTTTTGGGACGATATTTTTTCAAGTTGAATCGCATATCTCCACAACAAGAGTTTTCCCAGATATAAGCTATATACCGGATGAANAAGTATGTTATTTTTATATCTTAAAGTAACCAAATTATACGGACATGTTAATTTTTAACCATTTGACCCTTTTTGGGACGATATTTTTTCAAGTTGAATCGCATATCTCCACAACAAGAGTTTTCCCAGATATAAGCTATATACCGGATGAAAGCTAAGGTTTCGGGCTAGATTTGTGGAAACTAAGAATAAAATCGACTGCCCGTTTTTGAGAAAATTCTCGAAATCTATATTTTCAGCAGCCCGATTTTTAGTTTTCAGGCGATAACGTTACGACATATTTATATTTTATAAACACAAAAGATAGCGTTAGATAGCTTGTTTGAAGCAGTGATGGGCACACCTAAATACTTTTGTACTTAAAGTACCACTTTGGGTACTAAATACACAAATACTTAGTATTTTGAGATGACTAAATACCTAAGTACTATTTACTTAGGTATTTAGGAGCTGCTAAATACCCAAGTACTATTTACTTAGCTATTTAGGAGCTGCTAAATACCCAAGTACTATTTACTTAGGTATTTAGGTGGTTCTAAATACTCAAGTAAAAAGTATTTAGGTACTTAGGAGCTATTAGATATTAAAGTAAGAAAAACTTGAGTATTTAGGAGCTGCTAGATACCAAAGTACAAAAAACGAAAGTATTTAGCAGGCCCTAAATACTCTGGTCCAAAGTATTCAGGTATATTGGGGATGCAAAATACTTTCACTAAAGTACCAAGGTATTTTAGTCGATGGCTAAATACTTTCAAACTAAATACTGTATAGTTTAGGAGAAATTTAGAGAATTAACACCTCAACTTACTTTACCACAACTCACTTCACCTCTCCTCAAATCAACTCACCACATACAAACTCACCACACCTCACCTGAACTCACCACACCTCCTACTGGTACACCAAAATCCGCCAAATCTTAACCCACCACAGTTGAACTCATCACACTCGTTCTCACCACACCTCACCTAAACTCACCACACCTCAATTTGGGAACTTTTTCTGGATTTGAGAGAGACTTCAGACTAAATCGGGATTTAGAAGACCATTTCGGGGTTTTCGGGACTATTTTGGGATTTTCGAAGCTACTTCGTAATTCTTTAGGGATTCCCGGAAACTGTTTAAGATTTTCGGGATTTTCGAAACGACTTTCAAAATATTTAGGGATTTTTGGGACTAGTTTTGGGATTTTTGGGACTTTCGAGATTCTCGAAGTTAATAGCGGGACTTTCGGCAGTATTTCGGTATTCTCAGAATTTTTGGGACTTCTGGACTATTTTTGGAGTTTTAGGATTAATTTCTAGTTTTTGGGACTGTTTCCGGATTTTTGGGACTTTCGGGATTCTCCGACCTAATATCGGGACTTTCGGGACTAATTTCGAAATTTTTGTGACTTATATCGGACTTTTGGGACTATTTCCAGATTTTTGGAACTTATTTTGGATTTATGAGGTTTTCGGGAATAATTTCGGGATTGTTGGGACTTTCGGGACTATTTAGGGATTTTTGGGGCTCGTGTGATTGTCGGGAGTAATTTAGGTATTTTTGGGACTTTCGAGACTATTTTCAGATTTCTAGGACTTATTTAGGATTTTTGGAACTTTCGGGTCTATTTCGAGATTGTCGGGAGTAATTTCGGGACTTTCGGGACAGTTTCCAGATTTTTAGGAACTTTGGACTACTTCGGGATTCTCAGGAATAATTTCGGATTTTCGGGCGTATTTCGGGATTTTTGGGACTTTCGGGACCATTTCGGGATTTTCCGGACTAATTTAGGAACTATGGGACTTTCGGAACTATTTCAGGATTTTTGGGACTTTCTGGACTATTTCATAATTCTCGGAATATATTTCGGTATTTTTGGGACTTTTGGGGCTATCGGGAGTATATCGGTTTTTTTGGGTCTTTTTGGATTTTTGAGACTTTCGGAACCATTTCAGGGTTTTGAGGAGTATTTCGGGACTTTTGGAATAAATTTCGGATTTTTGGGACTTTCGGGACTAATTCTCCATTCTTGGGATTAATTAGGAATTTTGGGATTTTGAGAGTTAAGTCGGAATTTTTGGGACCTATTTTCGGATTTTTGGGACTTTCGGGCCTATTTCGGGATTCTCGGAACTGATTTTGGGACTTTTGGGATTTTCAGGAGTATTTCGGGATTTATTTCGGATTTTTGGGACTTTCGGGACTATTTCTCCATTCTTGGGATTAATTTAGGAATTTTGGGATTTTGAGAACTAATTTGGGATTTTTGGGACTTTTTTTTGGATTTTTGGGACTTTCGGGACTATTTCGGGATTCTCGGAACTAATATCGGGACTGTTGGGTCTTTCGGGGTTATTTAGGGATTTTTGGGACTCTCGGGACTATTTCGGGATTAAAGGGAGTAATTTGGGTATTTTTGGGACTTTCGAGACTATTTCCAGATTTTTGGGACTTATTTAAGATTTCTGGAACTTTCGGGTGTACAGTGAAATTCCCCAAGACGGACAGTCCTTATAACCGGACAGCTCCAATAACCGGACAAATTTTGTGTACACAGGTTTTTCAATCCTTTTTTCATACAAATATCATTCTAATAAACGGACGCTCTAATAACCGGACGCGGACACTGTATTTCAAGCCATTTCCATGAAATAATTTCTCATAAACGGACAAAATTCAAAAACATCGCAAGCAAGCTTTGTTGTTCATTATAAAAATGAAATAGGGGATTCCCCTTTTAACATGTATGCACACACTCAAGCCGTG
>NW_016179499.1:0-7255 GCF_001687245.7 Rhagoletis zephyria | reverse complement strand
GGTGACGCCAACTCAGCACAGCTCAGACCACCATTTTAGCCCATAATCGTCCTTGATGGACGCTGCATAATTCATTCATTTGCACTTTTGATCTACTTGACACTGTCCTCTTTTACCCCCTTTTCTCTTTCTCTTTCCATTCACCTAAATGCGCAGAGTACTTTTCTATCCTCTTCTCTTTTTGGTGAACAATTATCGCCTTCATTACCACCTTTTCTGCTTCTATGTATCATCGATTAAGCTCCCATCGAATTATCATTTAGATTGCGGCCGACTTTTGCAGAGGCAAAGAAGAAAGAAACAGTTTGTCTAAAGAAGAAGGTCTTTTTTGCTAGCTTTCTTCTAAAGTAAGCGACCGTCACTGGCACTCACGTGTCGCACTTCAGTGTCAGCTCTAGTAGATGCCTCGTAGATGACTTATCAAAGGAGCGCATCACTTTTCCTCTTCTCTGTCTCTCCGGACATCATGAGTAAGCTTTTTTCCTTCTTCAGCATCTTTTTCTTTGTCTGTGGGAGAGAAAAAGGGCAGAGTCAACGTCAACAAACCTCAACGTCGTCGGTGTCTGTTCTGATCGTCTGTCCTGCACACACAGTGCACGCGTGGTTTGCCCTACCCTAGGCTTGTCGTCATCTGTCTGTCTGTCTTCCTCCTTCAGTCAGTACCCTACTCTATTAAGGAAAAGAAACTGTTCTCTTCTTTTTCTTGTGCTGCAGTCAGTGTAATGTAGCCGATGGTGGTGCAGCATCATCAGCAGCAGTGTCGCAGTGTACTTTGTACGTACACTATCGATTCTAAAGAATGTGTGCACAGTTTCCTTCAAGAATGCCAGTGAGTGTGTGTGAGCTGTTTTCTGAGTCTTCTTAAAACTTTGATTTGCCACTGCTTTGACTTTTCTAGGCAGTCAGTCAGCAGTGGCCAAGCTGAGAGTTTCACTGCGACTGCGACAGTGGTAGCAACAGCAGTAGCAAGTCAATATGTATGTAAATGAAGTGAAGAAGAAGAGGAAGAAGTGGGAGCTTTTGCAGCAGTCTATCACGGGCAAAAGCAGTGCCAGCAACAGCAGCATCAGCGCCCGAACACAATGAAGCGAATTCTTGCTCAACGCAACATCTGTTGTGTGTTGGCGTTTGCAAAACATCATGCAACGATGACGATGAAGGGGAAGAAAAGGAAGAAGTTTAGAGAGAGGGAGATCGATGCTTGCTAACAATAAGGCGACACATTGCCCTGGCATACCAAAAACTTGGCTGTGGCAATGTTTTCTCCTTCTCTCCCTCTCTTCATCCATCCATCCATCCATTCATTCATTCATCGACTATTCATTGAACGTTACAGGCAGCAACAGCACTGCTTTCCGTTGAGAACAGCAGTCAGTTATTGCGGGATGCTAATTATTCGCCGATTTGCCGTTGCGCTACCCGTGTCGGCGNATGTTTTCTCCTTCTCTCCCTCTCTTCATCCATCCATCCATCCATTCATTCATTCATCGACTATTCATTGAACGTTGCAGGCAGCAGCAGCACTGCTTTCCGTTGAGAACAGCAGTCAGTTATTGCGGGATGCTAATTATTCGCCGATTTGCCGTTGTGCTACCCGTGTCGGCAGTGGGCCAGTATTAGATACTACTTCCCCCAACTCGACTCGTTTTGGTTTTTATTAATTTTCCATCGATCTTTTGGCCATTTGTTCTCTCTGGAACTTGGAAATGGTGGTGTTGGTGTTGGCGGAGACATTTCTTTTTCCTCCTGATCACACCGCAAAGTGGCGCACTTGCATTACTGCTGCTGCTGCATTAATGTTGCACGTTACAAGCGCACTCATTTGAGTATGGGCGTTGGTTTTGCGCGCTGGGCAATGGTAATGCCACCAACATTTGGCCCATGACGATTTCCCTATTTCCTTTACGTTCTTTCTCTCGTTATCGATTGTAATTAGACGGGCACTCATAACCACCGCCACCATTGCCACCACCACCACCACTACAACCACCGCCATCATAAGCACTGCCCAGTTCATAAAAATGGCAATTGGAATCACTACTACCGATCTACTCATTCTCTCTCTCCCTCTCATCATTTACTTTGCAAAGTTAACTTTTGCGGAGAGGTAGTTGGGTGCAAGTGGAGTACTTTACACTACCCTGGACTCTCCCTCTCTCTCGCCGCTCTTTCCATTTCGGTTATTCGCAATATTATTATTATTATTAATAATTTTCCCGTGTTCACCGATGTTTGAGCAGTAACTGCTACCGCGACTGCAGCCACCACGACTACTGCTCCTGGATCGCAATCCACAGCAGTGCAATCGAATTCACTGCAGTGGAAATTAAATTTGCGCGCCCAGTCATTATCGAGTTTTGCTGCTGCTGTTGCTCCCAAGCTATGGGACACCGGTGCATGGACACACAGACAGACATACTTTTGGGGTGTATTACCCTGCTGCAACTACCCCACTGTACACTTCTAGTTTACTGACCGATGAGCTTCGGTTCAGTTTGCTGTCGCTTCGCTTCATTAATACGCACTGAAAGACAGCACTGAACATAACACTGAAGCTGAAGGGACAGTTAGCTCGTTAGCTGGTGCTTCGTTTCTTGCCTTGTGGACAGTTGAAGCGANGCTTCGGTTCAGTTTGCTGTCGCTTCGCTTCATTAATACGCACTGAAAGACAGCACTGAACATAACACTGAAGCTGAAGGGACAGTTAGCTCGTTAGCTGGTGCTTCGTTTCTTGCCTTGTGGACAGTTGAAGCAGCAGCAGCAGCAGCAGCAACTACAAGATCGGTTAACTGCTGATCAGAGCAGATTTTTAGGAAGGAGATTCTGCCAGCACAGCTCTTCACACTCACACAGGCTCAGGCACACTTTCGCTTTTGTGCGCCTGGTCTGTCCGCTTTCCTGTGCTCTTGTAGTGGTGGTCTGCTGTGTGTTTGTGTGTGTGTGCGAGTAAGTTTGCTTGGCAAACACACAAAATCAAACTCCGAGGTCAGTACCAGACCAGAAAGTTGTCGGACAAATTTGACTTTTTTGAGGCGCACTTTGCAATGCGGCACACATAGCCTGCCTGGCTGCTGCTGCTGTGGTAGCGAAGAAGCATATGTGCTCTTCTTGTGAACAGACCTCGCCACCACTGGCCACTCTCCTTCAGTCCGCTTTGTCTTTTCTGTCCGCTCTGATCTGCATGCATAATGTGACCCGCCGCTCGGCCACTCGATTCGAATTCATCAAACCACTTGACGGGCACATGGTTGCGGCAGAAACAGCCGCTAGAGCAGTGAAGACCTGACTGACACTGAGCACATCGTTACGAGCGGATGGACACGGCCAGAAGGAGAAAATGAGGGGCCTTCTCTGTCCACTGCACTTGGCGCTATTTTTGGGGGCTAATTCTTCACTCAGTACGGCAGCGCATTCTCTCACTCTCTTTCTCTTTGGTGTATCGCTTTAATAATGAAACAAAACAGTTGTCGATCAAAATGGCTTCTCCTCACCAGCTCTTCTTCAGCCAAAGTCACAACTGTAGTCGCACAGTGCACAGACACACACTGGCTCAAAAGAACAAAAACTGGGCAGAAACTGCCTACACAGTGCTGATGATGGTGGTGGTGGTGGTGCTTCACCATTAGCATTCGCCGACGACCCGGGAGTGAGTGCTGCTTTGCTGAATGGCAGTAGCCCAAACTTTTTAATTGCCAGCCACTGAATGAGTGCGCGTCTATGTTTTCAGTCAGTGCAGTCGCTGTCAATCAAATTGGCTGGCGAAAACACAAAGCTGAGGTGTAGATTAATCAGTCTGCACAGTACATTCTGCTGTTACTTCCTTTTAATGGGTCGACTATTACTTGCACTACTACAGCTGAATGCAGTGACCAAAAATAATGAAACAGATCACAAAAGTGCTGTTGCTGCTGTTGCCTTTGCTTGCCACCCGAGCTACGATTAATTACCGAGTGTAATTGAAAAGGCGGTGAAAGGGTAATGGCCGATTTCCGTGCTCTAATACCTGCGAGTGACCATTCATTCAAGCTTTGCTGATTGCCAGTTTATACTTTTTATTCTCTTCAATAATTGATTACCGATTTCTCTCTCTTCCTTTCAATGTGATTTGAGCATAGGGCAGAAAACACAATTGCAATCTGGCTATTGCGTTTTTCAGCACCACTGCTGAACTACTCAGTTGTTTCGTGTACTCTGGTTAGTTAGCCACTCAGCGCACAGTTTTTCTCGCCACTTGAGCAGTGAATTGCTGCAAACGCAACATCCGCTGCTGCTCACCACAAAGGACACACTTTGATTCGGTAGAATCGTTTCACTAGTGTGTACCTTTCTGACTGTCTCCATTGAGCATTCTCTCTCATTGTGTGCCATTAGGAAGAGAAAGCTTTTTCTATTTTGTGGATCCACAAAACGGCAGCATCAGCAGCATTGCCAAATCAAGCCAAAGCAAAGCAACGTGTGGCCTCTATCAAAGCAATCGCTTGTTTTGATTAATTGTGATTAATTCACTCCCACTTCTCTGCACTTCTGTGCTCTTTTTTTCTTTTTACAGCAATTTCATCCAATTTGCTACCATTTTTGCACTGGGCACAGCCTGCTTTGATGCACTTCAGGGAGGCATGAGCACACACTTCACTCAGCACATTACTTTTGCGCTATTTTTTGCCTCATCTCCTGACACAGGACCAGAGCGACGTTCTCTGAGCTTTTAATAAATTTTAATTTAGCTCGACGCTCGATGGTCAAATAGTGCTCAATATATTTCTTTGCCTCTCTTTTTTAATACTGAAAAAATATATAATTTCCACGCGAACTATTTTGCACAAAGGCTCGCCTTCTTAATAATGACAATTATGATTGAGAGAATTTCATTTTTATTTTTGACGTGCTATGGTAGGTTGAGTGAAAGTCAAAGTGTGTTTGCAAATGGCCAAAATCGTAAAATATATTGAAAGAGGACTATCGAAAAATTGTCGTACACCTTGGATGACGAGCGAGTGGGCTCGATTACATCTCTGGCAAAAGTGGTCTTCCTTCATCTCTGCATACCTTTAGTCGTCCTGCTCCTACACGCTCCCCTCCGCTCCCCAGTGCACACTCTCCATCAAATCGGCATTGCACTTCTCGTCATAAATAACGTCAATAGAAATGAAATCATTTCATGTGCCTGAGTGAAAGTATAATTTGCCCACTTCCGTCTGATTATTCCACACTGCTCTCTCAGTTTAGTGTTGTTCTTGTCATCATTTGCCCATTTGCTTATGCTTTCTGGCAGTGATGAAAATGGCACCAAGCTACCGATGCCGGCAGAGTGTGTGCGTCTACATTTTTTGTTCTGTCTCACTCATGGACTCACTCTCAGCACTGCCAGTCACTACTACTGCTTTACTTGATTAGATTTAGTCAGTAATGGATGAGTTTGTTGGTCTGCTTGATAAAATCAATTTTCGATTTATTATTTTTTATTAGTATTGAGTGCTCGCAACTCCCAACTCTCAGTCAGCGACAACCTTCTCCTCCTCCTCATTCTCTGTTCCTTTTGGAATGTCTTTTACTAGCGAGCTGCCTGCCTGCCTGCCTACTGCAAGACAGCATCCGAAATCAGCATCAATCTCCTCTGTTTTGACACTCGATTAGTGTGCGTGTGTGTGTGCCGTATTGAGTTAGCTGTCTGTTAAGGGACAACGGGGAGAAAACGATGGTGATGCACGCACTGGCAAATTTGCCTGCCCTGTACCGGGTCCCGGTCTGGCTGGCTAGTCTTCTCTCAGTCAGTTTTTTCCTTTTCTTCGACCTTGCCATTTCCGAGACGGCGGCGGCCATTTGGCGATGGCGTGGCAAAGGTTGTGCTAGCCTTTTTTTACTCTGACGGTATGATTTATGGATTGGAGAGAGAGTCTGCTGATGCCGTCGTTGCTGCTTTCCTTTGCTTTCCATCCCTCATTGCCCAATTGCTCTGCTTAAAAGCTTTGAAATTTAAAATGTGCCGAATATAAAATGTGCTCTAATTTTTCCCCATCTTCTTATCTCGCCCGTTGCAGGAGATTCAAGGCAATATGGACACGTACTCGATTGTCGAATCGGTGCTGTCGATTCCGCTCGTCGCAGTGACGGCCATTCGCCTGCTACCCATCTCGCAGCATATGCGCACTTGCTGCGTACGATTCGAGGTCTTTGGGTGCCCGTACAAAGGTGAGTGCTTTTTAATTGATTGATTTCAAGTATTAATTGTCTCACTTTTATTTAAATCTTTAGATGGTCCCATCTCTTACACTATGTTTGACGGAGTCTACAATGGCCGTTTCGGTGATCTCATTGATCAGTCGTATGATGGTTTTCGAAAGGAGAACGGATTCCTTGCCGGCGGCCTTGGACAGCTGGTGGACGGCATCAAGGGTGATGACAACTATAAGGTCAATAAAGGTTTTGAGTGGATTGGCTGGAAGTCAAACAGCAACTACGGCTACATGACCATTACCTTTGAGTTTGCCGACATCCGCAACTTCACCTACGCCAGCTTCCACTGCAATAATCTTTTCACAAAGGAGATGCAGGTTTTCCACTCGGCAAAAATCTGGTTCAGCCTTGACGGAGTCCAGTGGTCACAGGTGCCCGAGGATTTTGAGTACATGCCTGATACGATTTTGGAAAAGGCACGCGATGTGATGATTCACCTCCATCAGCGAGTGGGTCGCTTCATTAAGTTTGACCTGCGATTCGCCGCCAAATGGCTTCTCATAAGCGAGGTATGATTTGCCGTTTTTGTAACGGATGTTAATCACCATTGATTATTTGTGTGCTAATGATTTTTTTTCTGCAGGTTCGTTTCAACTCAAAAGCAGTCACCCGCGGAGTGCCCATCAGCGAGCTGGACTTTGTCAAAGATCCACTCGGTCCGATAACTATGACACCGCAGAATAGCCAACGGCAGATGATCGGCGAGCCGTATATTCTGGTGATCTGCGCCATTGGAGGCGTACTTGTCATCTTCTTTGTCCTCTTCTTCTTTCTCATTGCCCGAAAGCGAAAGGAGAAGCTAGGCTGCAGTGGCATCGGCCAGTACACCACCGTGCCCATGAAGGACGTCGTCTCGACGCCGCTGTACTGTGAGCCACAGGACGGTCGTGGCCATCTGCTCCATCATCCAATGCCGCCGCTGATGCTTCGCTCTGACCTTGCCTGTCAGCAGTACCCGGGCGGCATTCTCCAGGATCCGGAGTACGCCGTTCCGGACATTGTCGCCTACAACACCAATGGG
>NW_016179497.1:0-7255 GCF_001687245.7 Rhagoletis zephyria | reverse complement strand
CTTTTTTATAGGTTTTTAGGTCCTAAAAATCCGTTCCCTGCTGATCACATTCTGTAGAAAAATATCCCCTTAGACACACCGAAATTTCCCATGTATAACTTAATTTCTTTAAAATATTGTAAAATGGTTTTAAATTACTAAATACGGCTTTTTTAAGAAATACTGTATATAAGCTTTTCAAAATATGTAATTGAGTCAGCTGATTCAACTTCAAAATATTTTTCCTGCAACAGTCTTGTCAAAAAAATGCCATTCTAAGCGTTTTTTCGAAATAACTGCAGCATTCGAAATTGTTGCTCAAAGTATTTAAAATTAAAATTTAACTACTTTGCTGAAATTTTTCAAATTTGGTTTATGGTAAAAATATTTTGTAACTACTTCACTCAAAATCTGCCTTCGAATTAAGGAGAGAAATACATATGTAAGCTAGCATCAGTTAGGGGCCCACTTATAATCATGCATCTTAGAAAAATACCCCTAAAGCTAGTTAACGCTTTTCTGGCGTTAATGGCTTCGCCGTAATACAAAACCTATGACTAATGGTCTAAAAATCACTGATGGCCTGAAAAGCTTGGAGTAGCACCAAACATAGCCAAAAGAAACACAGTTGTTACTTGCACATTATTATATTAAAATTAAATAGGCTATGGGAATGGACTGCGTACCCGATATTTTATAAAAAAATTTTAAAGTTTTAAAAGTTTAAAATTTTGATGAAAATTTTAAGAATATTTCTAAATTTTGTACAAAGTTTGAAACGCTTATTTATATACATTGTTATGGTTGCGGTTTGAACCACACACATTATGAAAAAAAAATCTTTATTAATTTAATAAATTTTACCAAATTACAAAAAAAGTGGTGGTAAAGCTTTTTTGGCCACGAGCGTGTATCTTTCATCCTTTTCGGCACTTAAGCAACCCTATTTATATATTCTCTAAACAAAATAATCACCCTCAGCAGCATTCGAGAAACACAATACAATTTTATATTTACGATGAAATGTGTATAAGAAATGTCCCATGCCAAAAATTGTATTTATATTTTAAAAGCTTGATGGCAACTCGGCACTCATTTAACACTGCGCATGTACAAATAAAATGTATACACTGTGCTCACTAACATACTCATATTTAACAGTTGTTTCCCAGTAAGAGGCAGTGACTAAAAATAATTGCCTACTTTTAGGACGACCAAGTGCAAGATGAGTGCATACAACAGCAACAGCCACAACCGCACAGTGGTTGGGAGAGATTTAAGGCGAATTGCATGTCACCATGGTACAAAAAGGTAAGCGGCACGTGCATTAGTAAGCGTGCATATACATATTTGCATTTAAGGAATTAACCCTTGCCATATACAAATTATAAATAAAATACTGTTGTGGATATGATCAATTTTTATTTATTTTTTCCTTTCCTTGCTTTTATAATAGATCTCAGTGGAGCCGACTATGTTCCTGTATATGTTTGCTTTTATGATTACTTCTGTGGTGGAACAGGATTTTTTCGTACAGAAAGCATGTCGTGTGAATAATAATTTTAGTGATGAAATATGCTCGAATATCAAAGCAGATGAAAATGCTTACTATAAAAAGGAAGTACAGGTGAGTATCGTGAATCGTTTAGTATAGCGTTTGTGAGAGCAAATAGAGATGGACGTTGGCGAGCTTGGTTTTACCTCATTGATTTCGTTCGTTTGAAAAGCTTTAGAAAGTAACATTTTCTTGTGCTGACATTCCAGTGCTTTCAGAACCTTATACAGTAAACTATTTAATACGGAAATGGTTTAAAAATTAAAAATTAATTACTAACAGGACAATCCTGGCTAAAATGGTAAAAAAGTCTTTCGGTAGACAAATAAAAGACAGATGGCAAGATTCGAAAGACTTTTTTTATTCTGGCACAAAGTCTTAGAAAAAAAGCTGGCCAAAGAAGCACAGGCGTGCCATTTGAAAGATCACAGTTCGAGTCCTCGGACAGCCAATTTTTTTTTTTTAATTCACATTTTATTTTTTTGTTAACATATCTTCTTTTTTAATGCCATTTTAGATTTTATTGTTTTAAAGAGAAAAATAAATATTTTTTTACTTTAATTTATTGTAGGAACTTATTTTATGTATTTCTTTCTTTTATTAAATAAAATTTCTTTTAGCTTTTAGATGCCGTTGTTTTAAAAAATAATTTTTTTTTATTTGATTTAATTTTTGGGAACATATTTTATTTATTTTTTTTTTTAAATATCATTTCCATTTTTAATTTAATTTTCTTTTAATTTTTAGATTTTATTGTTTAATAGCCCATTTGCACCAAGAGCTTAAATGCAGTTAAGAGCGTTTGATAAACATAGTTAGTTTCTTACATTTTGCTTTCTATTGCTTGTACTTACATAATATGAGCAATTACGCCTTCGAGTTGTAATAGCCTTTTCCAATAGGCATAAACTGCAGTGTTGGCTTGGTGGAAATAAAATATAAAAACTTAATTAGATTTCATGTTTAGAGACTCATTTCATGTATTTCTTCTTTTTTAAAATGAATTTGTTTTTCTTTTGTTAATTGCATTTTCTTTTAAATAAATTTTTTTTTGCTTTAAAAAATAAAATATATGTATTCGTTTTATTATATTATATTATTGTTATATTTATTTTTCTTAATATTAATCGTTTGACTTTAAATTAAATGTTCTTACAATTTTTAGATTTTGTTTTAAAAATATATGTACAAATATATTTTTTTAAGTTACTTAGAAAAGCTTTAAGTACTATTTTCTTCTTTTTTGATTAAATTTTTTTTCTAAGTTAATTTTATAATTTTTTGTTTTAAATAGAAAAAATAGCTTTTAATTTTATTTATTTTTGCTTTATTTCCATTTTATTTTATTACCCTTTTTTATGAACCAAATATGGAGCAGTGACTTTACGGCCGCTTCTGGAAGTATTTAAGTTGTTAAAGTCTCTTTTGATTTCTAAAAAAATATTTCTTCTTACTTCCTTAAAGCCCAAAATGCCGCTCTAGAATAAGCGTGCTGACAATTAGACAGCTCCCTTGGATTTATCTTTTGCTGAATAAAAACATCCAGCAAACTTTTCAGGATTTTTACGAATAGGTGAAAGGCAGATAATTCTCAGGCTTTTCGTAGGTGGCTCTCTGGTAGTAATACAATATTTTAATAAGCAACATTACAAATTTTTGGGTACCAATGTTTAGAGTGCCAAATTTTTTTTACCAAATCATAACCGTTTTGTTTTTTGTCCCTCCAGATCACAACAGCAAAGTTCCTTCAAATAGAGTCCATTGCAGCGCATGTCTTCCCAATTATATTAGCGCTCTTTCTCGGCTCTTTTTCTGATCGACGCGGTCGTAAATTTCCACTTTTAATGGGCCTGACTGGCAAGTTCATCTACTCGGTTATGATTGTAGTGAATGCCGATGAAGACGTGGCCATTGGAGTATGTCATCTACACAGCTACACTCCTTCGGCACTTACAGGCGCAGATGTGGCCATATTTGCATCATGTTTTGCCTATATATCCGATAAATCAACGCTAAAAAATCGCACTCTACGTGTTACCATACTAGATGTGGTTTATCTGAGCGCCATGCCAACTGGAGTTGCCTTGGGTAAGATTTTACCAAATCACGATTGAAGAGTTAATCAAAACGAGTCGAAAATTTTTCAGGTTCCTACCTCTTTTACAATGTGTTCAATCAATCTTACGCTGACATGTTTACGTTGAATGCCACACTATTGGCGCTCTCTATAATCTATACAATTTTTGCGCTTAAGGTGAGTAAATTGTTGCAATGTTCGGTTCAAGTATTTTATTTTTACTATTATTTTTCAGTGGCAAACTACGCCCAAACAACGTTCACTACGCGAACTCGGCTGGTGTGGCTTCTTTCCGGATTTCTTCGATAAGGAACATGTGAAGGAGTCTTTCAATGTTTTGGTTAAACCCGACCTGGTCATCGACGGCCCTTTCTCCTCATACTGCTGATCAGCATGGCTTTGTATACATTCCAACGCGATGAGAATCAGTACTTATTCCTTTACACCACATTCAAGTTTAGTTGGAACGTCGATGTGTACAGCACTTTCAAAACATTCAAGTCGTCCGCTTATGTGATAGCGATGTTGTTGGCGGTGCCGCTGATGAATAAGGGATTCAATTGGAAGGACACGGTGAGTGCTATTTATAATCGTTTCATTAAATAGAATCGCATGGTATTTTTAATTTTTCCTCGCAGACCATAATATTTATCGGCGCTTGGGCGCACGCCATTGCTCGCATCTTCTATTACTGCGCTGAGACTGGCACCTTATTTTATGTTGGCGCTTTGATATGCAGTTTAGGTCCGATCGTTGGTCCAATGATACGTGCAATGACCTCGAAAATTGTTCCACAGTCGGAGCGTGGCAAGGTGTTCGCTCTGCTCGCCGTCTGTGATAATGCCGTGCCGTTCATTAGTGGTGTCTGCTATTCGCAAGTCTATCGCGCGACCTTAAATGCTGACGGCAAAGGTGGAGCAGGTGTCTTCCTGTTGACTATCGCCACCCAGATGGCCGTTTTCGTTTTGATACTGTACGTTGGAAAAATATAGCTATTTTAAATCATTTTCCTCTTCAAAATATTTTAATTTTTTATTTTTTTTTTTAGCGCTGTTCATATCATTCTTGGCGAACAATCCCTGGCTGTACCGGAAATCACTGAGAAGGAGTCTCAACTTATACGTTCCAGTAATGAGGTCGATGCCAACGCTGGCCGAGGAGCTGAAAGTCCGAGTGCTGCTGAGAAATCGCAAATCGCTGTTATAAGCGCAAATGTGCCGGAAGAGAACGTCACGTAGGGTAGAAAGTATGTATGTACATATGTGCATACAGGTGTATGTACACCACATTATTTTAAGTTTTTAAAATTATATATAGATGACTTTAAATTATAGAAATTATGATTCTTTTAACATAATCCCATTATTGCAAAAAAAAAAACGAATGTTAACAAATTTTAGCCTAAGCGCCTTTTAATAAACTTTGGTTTTCATTGACTGTTAAACCTAATTTACACAGTGGAAAAATAGTTTAAGTGAAGACCATACAGTTATAAGAAATATGAAAACGGCAACTCAATATTAGCTGGATGAAGGTAAACTGAATGGCTTTACTTTATAATAGAAATAGAAGTGTGAACCATAGTAATTTGTTTACATAAGTATGCCGACTATATAATAATATACATATGTATGTACATAAGTACATCTCCATCTGCTGCCTTCTTAATAAAAATGTGCCAGTGAAAATGCTGTTCGTGAATATCCCATTCCAATGGCATGCGTTGACGGTGTGATACATCTTAAGGTGGATGGAAAACCAGCAGGCCAATCAAAGTCATACGGATCCATTAACCTTACGACTTTGTACCAGTGGCAAGAATCGTAGGCGGGCATATCAAAAAACCCCTTTGCCTGAAGCGGTTATGGTCCATCGTAGTAGATTTTATTTATTTTTTATAAAAAATTAATTTATTCTTAAGCAATAAGCGTATAAAAACAACAAACTTTTGTAAATATTTCGAGCTTTTTAATTCGACTTCTTAGAAATATTTTGAGTATTTAATTTTGTGGTCCATTCAATTTGATACATATAATAAAGTGCAAGTTTGAAATAGCTCGGAGTTGCGCTAGTTGTTAAAGGTGTTCCTCATTTTCACCATAAAAAATCTTCGAATATAATTTATATGGAAGAAACTGACTGACATCGTCAACAAAAAATTGCTAAAAATCAACGGGAAGTCCCAGCTACTTTAAACTTGCACTTTGTCACACTAAAATTGAATGCGCTACAAAAAGCACGAAATTTTTACAAAACAAGGATTGAAACTACGCATTTTAATAAAGAATAAAGTATGTTAAAAAAAAATAACAATTTTTATTCAAAGAAAATTAAAATTAAAAAATTCTTACTTTTTGTTTGTTTCTTACGTTCAATCGTCATGAAATTTTCCATACTGCTGTCATTGAGCTCAACCAGTGTTGCCAGATCAACGGTTTTCCCCCTAGATTTAGGGACTATTGACTGCCGTAGGTGTAAATTTAAGGGGACTAAATATTTAGGGGACGGCTTTAGAGGGAAGAAAATGCGTCTAGGGGAAATTCAAAAAGGATTTTTGAGGGTAATCCGTTATCTATATAAACAGTTTTATAAAACCATATATGTAATCAAATTCAGCTACCAACGACAGTACTCACTAAAAAAAAGTACTTAGAACTTGATTTCCAAACGTAGAAAAGGTAATAAAAATGCATTTAAAGCTTTAATTTGTTATTAACCTGGCAGTACTGGGCTCAATTTAAAATATAGGATAGCGGTTATCTCGATTAGACAAGGGGCGTACTCCCATAAAAAAAAAAAAACCTTCATACTGCATATCTCAGTAAGTATTTGTGGTAGAGTACTGGAACTTGGAAGGAAATATATAAAATCAATTCCATACTCATTGACTGAGCCCGGTGATTCAAAGCTGTCAGCAATTCGAATGCACAAACTGTAAGGAAATATCGTGGAAAACACTTTGAACTCGGTGCAATCATGAGTAAAATCAAGAAGAATTTTGCAGTCTCGCTCAGTTCGGATTTAATACTTTGGATTGAAGTTCTAAGAATCATCCGGAGCGACATTTACACACTGGGCAACAGACAATATGTCGTTCTTTTGTTTCTATAGGCCCAGTAGCCGCATTGATATTATCGTCAGCTTCCGATGCAGATTTTCGGCACTCTCAAGCAAATATTCACTCCCAGAGTCCTCAAAATTAGCATCCGAGTCTGACTCTTCAAACATAATACGCTCAAGATCCTCTTGAGTTAGCTTCCTTTTCGCCATCTAAAAAACATATTGGGACAATCACTCTCACGTAAAAAACTTATTCAGAGTATATTTAGAAATTTGCTGGTATGTATTATCCCAGCAGTCCCGAAAGGGTTAACCCGGCGTAGTGAAACAAGCAGGTTATTTGCTGGTACACAAATAAAAATAAAATTCAAAAATCGCGCTCGGCTTTTAATTAAAAAATTAAATTTTTGGATATGCACCACTGTGTCCACGGTTAAATATTTAACGGTTTCCAAACAAAAAAATACGGGTCTCCTTATTTTCGCCTCTCTATAATGACGGGTGGCAGCAAGGAAAGCCCAAAAGGTTCACTTTACTGTGTATTTATTGTTGGACCAACCCAATGTACATACATCGGCTTATTA
>NW_016179496.1:3950-7256 GCF_001687245.7 Rhagoletis zephyria | reverse complement strand
CAATATCGATAAATATCGATAAGGAAACCGATAAAAATATCGATAACAAGCGATAAAAAATATCGCTAACAAAATAGTAAAAATATCGATTACAAAATCCGATATCAAAATCAATAACAAAATCGATAAATATCCATAACTAAATCAATAAATATCGATAACAAAATCGATAACAATATCGATAAATATCGATAAAAAACGATAAATATCGAGAACAAAGTCGTTAATTATTGATAACAAAATCGATAAACATCGATAACAATATCGATAAATATCGATAAATACGATAAATATCGAGAACAAAATCGATAATTATCGATAACAAAATCGATAAATATCTAACAATATCGATAATTATCGATAAGAAAACCGATAAAAATATCGATAACAAAATCGATCAAAAAATCTATAAAAAATATCGCTAACAAAATAGTAAAAATATCGATTACAAAATCCGATATCAAAATCAATAACAAAATCGATAAATATCGATAACTAAATCAATAAATATCGATAACAAAATCGATAAATATCGATAACAATATCGATAAATATCGATAAAAAACGATAAATATCGAGAACAAAGTCGATAATTATTGATAACAAAATCGATAAATATCGATAAAAACGATAAATATCTAACAATATCGATAAATATCGTAAAGAAAACCGATAAAAATATCGATAAAAAATCTATAAAAAATATCGCTAACAAAATAGTAAAAATATCGATTACAAAATCGATAAAAATATCGATTATTTTATCGATAAGTTCCGAAAATATCGATAGCAAAATTGATAACAATATAGATAAAAATTTCTATAAAAACATCGATAACAAAACCGATAAAAATATCAATTATTTTATCGATAAGTCCTGAGAATCCTGAAAATCTCTAAAATCCAAAAATAGTTCCCATATTGAGCCTGTGTCCTCTATCTATACCAGTTTCTTTGTAATTACCATTATTTTAATCTTTCTTCCTCTATCTTCATCTTTACTTTTATCGGTATCCTCATCCTCATCTTTTTCTTTATATTTATCTTGGTTTTTACTTTTATGGTTATCATTTTCTTCATTACATATTCCTCTTCACCTTTGCCCTGATATAAGTACAGTGTTTAAATTTACCTTGGTCTTCCTTTTTGCCTTTATCTTTACGCATCTTTGTTTTTGTTTTTATTTTTACCTTTGCCTTTATCCTTTTCTTTATCTATGTACGTAGTCACCTTTACTTTCATTCTTGTATTGGTACTTTTCTAAGTGTTATTCTTTAACATTTACTAGCAAATTTTTGTTAAATTAATACCATATGCATACACACAAGAAGCACTTGTTTCAGCCCCAACCATTTCCGTTG
Organism: Rhagoletis zephyria; assembly: GCF_001687245.7. Lineage (NCBI taxonomy): Eukaryota > Metazoa > Arthropoda > Insecta > Diptera > Tephritidae > Rhagoletis > Rhagoletis zephyria. The sequence goes on along the minus strand of NW_016179496.1, from coordinate 5,895 downwards.
CATCATTTCCGTTGCACCATTTCCGTGTGTAAGTTTTACTTCAATAAAAATAACAAAACAAAAAACAAATAAGTCAGTTCTCGAAAAATTTCACTTTTCTACTCCCAGTGCATATTAAATATTTAGTTTAGATTTTGAGATTATCAGAACTAAATATTTACTATGAAATGAAAAGTAATGACCATTTACTACGTTTATACATAAGCTGTTTGCAAAAAAATAATAATTTGCAAGTACCTAACGCACTTTTTGTACAATTCTTTTTTAACATTGCTTGAAAAATTAAAGAAAGCTAGAAATCGTTTTGATTACAAAGAGGCAATAAAATGATATCGAAAATGAAAATTAACCTTCTTTCAAATAAAAAACAATTTCGGTCATACTTTTTATGGAGAAAAATGCGCAGAATCGTCTGCAAAAAAATATTAAAAATTATTATACCAAAACTGAATGGGATATTAATCTGCATATTTACATATTTTTTTTTTTATTATGATTAAAAGTTTAAAGTTTTGATGAAAATTCGTCGAACTTTCCTTAAATTTGTATAAAGTTGTGAAATTTTGGTTTGTATAGTTTTATTTTATAGCATGAATCATAGTTGTTGGTGTAAAAAAATAACAAAAAAAATGTAGCTTGTAAAACATTATTATTATTTAAAAAGGAATATGCATGCAGGTTAGTGTATGTTTATAACAGAAATGAGTTTTAAATACTTTGGCCAACGGTTTTACTTTGACAGTGTGGAAAACCCAAAAACATTCCACTTTTTGGCACATTTCATTCAGTTCGAAAATTATAAAACGGCAACGCTGTTGCTGATATCAATGCTTTTATAGTGTTGGTAATGCAAAATTGGCCGTGTTCCATTTGCGACTAAAATATAAAATTTTACAAAAAGTGTTGTGCACTTTAGGTAAGTTCTATAATAAAAATTAATTAGTCAAAACTCCCCGCAAAAGGCAGCACATTCCCCGATTCCCCGCTCCGAGACAAATTCCCCGTAAGTAAATAGAAAATATGAAACAAACTTCTCTGAAAAATATGCATTTGCAATCAGTAATTGCAAATATTACAAATCTCAGGGAAATTGCCAAAATGATAAATTGCAATAGAAGCACCAGTTTACGGAATATTGTAAGACCAATCGGAGTTTTTGCGCAGAATATACGTAAATTATGGAGGGAACAGATAAGAAACCAGATAAGAAGATGAATTCCACCCCCCAATTTATGATGACGGAATTTCTGTCTTCTATAACAAGGTACTAATATGGTGCCGAGGAGCTGATAAGGTGCATACTATATTAACTGTTATGCAGAATATGATGCATACCCGACTAGGAGACAATTTCAAGAATTTTTTGGGATTATTATTTTTTTTTTGAAAAAGCTTCAATGTTGCCAATGTATATAACTTTAATATTAACTGTTTTCAAAGTTGGTTGAAATAACTTGAAAACGCTATAAAAAAGAAAGCACCAATACAATTTCATCAGTGGATTCAAATCGCGGTTATCATAAATATTTGATAACGCAGCGGAAAGAACAGGTAAATCAATAATATCCGCCTAATAACAATGTTCCGTACGAAACAGCAACTACCAATTACAAAAAAATGGTGTAAAATTGCATTAATATTTTGTGTACGCCTAAGTGAATCTTCCACTTGACGCGATGAATATAGGCCGCTCGCGCACTTGTAAAGCTTCTGTAAATGCCAAAAAATTTTAAACTCTAAAACACTCATTGTTTCTACCCATTCATCGGTCGCTTAAATCTCCAACAAATAAAGTACAACCATGTGCTACTTCTGTTAAATGCTGCCATATATGGGGCATTCTTTTTTAAGTCGGACGGATTTCGTAAAAAATGATGTCATATGTCTAATTCGCTTAAAATTTTATTTTTTGGGTTTTATGCATAAAATAAGCTGACACGTTTTC
>NW_016179496.1:0-1036 GCF_001687245.7 Rhagoletis zephyria | reverse complement strand
TCGAAAATAACTTTCAGTTTAATAACAACAAATTTGAATATTCGAATGGCTTTTGCTTATAACTTACAATTCTTTTTTCACAATTTACTCACATTGTAAAAGAGTTTTGCATACAAGATATAGAGTTAGATGCTCTTTTTAGCGAATTCTTAGCCTATCAAAGTTTTTGCGTAGTTGACAAAACTAATTTCAGCCATGAGGAGTTATAGATGAAGTCCTTAAATAGTGGTACTTTTCCACAGGATGAAAAAATATGTAAGTTTTTTTTTTTTTAATACCACACTCAAACGAAGCAACTGAGATAATCTTAAGTATTAAGTTTTCTTCCTGGCGCAAAGAATGAAACCGGCTTCTAATTAAATATTTTTTAAGTGAACTTCATATTAAAAGTAATTTTAAAATGAAGAATATAGAAGTCTTTGACTAATTAAACACTGAAGATGGAAATGATATCATTGTTGCTATTCAAAAATGTAAATATAAAATACTGTGCATAATGATGTGTACACTCATGTTAAAATGAATAACACTTTTCTTATGAACTATATTTTATTATATTGTTAAAAACAACTACTCTGGCGTTTTAAAGTATTATCTGATACTTACATTCATAATTTTGCTTTGAAGAAAAATGTACTGAAAGGTACTGATTTTTTTAGCATGAAAAAGTCTAACGTACTGATTTCGCGCATACAAAATCTGGCAACCCTAGGCTTTTGGTACCGACAGCGGTGAGTAATTAATTGTGACTGCCTGCAACAAGGAAAAGCCGAGCTCATATAAGTCATCTAACTAATAAAAGAAACTAATTACAAGGTATTCATTACAGGCGAACCAAGAAGTCACCCGGGAACTAAGCAAATCTTATACCTTTATCGTCCGTGATTCCATAATTCAAATTAATTAATATAAGAAACGGGATACCTTTTTAAAAAAATAACAAGATTTTAAACTAATTCTGCTGGCAACCACGACTTTCAAAACAGAATTTTTTTTCGAAATTTTCATTCCTAGAAAATAATTTATTTGTCATATC
>NW_016179495.1:0-7257 GCF_001687245.7 Rhagoletis zephyria | reverse complement strand
TAGACGAACAGCTGATATAATTTTTGTTTACATTCAAAAGTGTAAGATTTAAAACGTACGAGNACAGTACGCGAACAGAAACTTTGCAGAAACTTGCAAGTTAGACGAACAGCTGATATAATTTTTGTTTACATTCAAAAGTGTAAGATTTAAAACGTACGAGAACTCATCACAAAGTGGTATCCTGACACAGTTTATTGATTAAACAAATAACTACTTTCTTCTTACAAGTTTAATTAGTCGCATTTTGTAATTTTTAACTCCCAAACCATCAAATTCAATTTTATGATTTGCGTAAATTCTAACCAACTGCTTTCCTGTTGGCAAATTGCTGTTGGAAAATTTTTTCCAGCAGAAACCAGCAGCTTTCCCTCAAAACGAAATGTCAGTTTGCTCTCTCAATTTCCCCCTCCTTTGCAAGTTTTTTGCGTACGCGAACGCAAAAACCTGAAAGTTTTGGTTAAACATGAACAATTAACAGCTACGCGAACGCAACTAATATCTATTGCAAAATTTTGAACAGACAAGACTAAAAAGTGGAAAATAAATAAAATAAAATAAAACTTTTTAACATACAACGCTTTTATAAATGGACTAAAAACTCGAAAATAATATTTCTTAGTCCCATAGAATTTGTGTAGATACGGTTGCCAGACGTACTGATTTTATCAGTACAGTACTGATTTTTCAACTCTTGTACTGATTTTATTAATTTCTTCAATCAGTACGCTAATGTCCTGATTTTTCAAAATTTGTACTGATTTGTGCTGAATTTTCTATTCAAACAAAATAATTTAGTATTTTCTTAAGGTTTTTACATAACGTTGGAACTTCCTTAAACTGTACTGTAAAAAAATAAAAAGAAAATAACTTAGTTATAGTTTACATGTTGTAGATAATATTTGATATGCCCAAGAAATTAATACAACAAAAAGATCAATCGTTTTATGGGCATATCGCCGGGTCGTTACGCACCAGTTGCGATAATATGATGGAGCTTAAATTATTTAAAGAAAGGCTTACATTTTTGGCGAGTGTTGTTTGTTATCTCGAAAATAACTTTCAATATTCGAATGGCTTTTGCCTATAACTTACACCAAGAGTTTTTGCGTAGTTGAAAAATTATTTAAGCCATGAGGAAATATAGATGAGCTCCTTAAAAAGTGGTACTTTTCACAGTATGACAGGATCTTAAGAATAAAGTTTGTTTCCTGGCGCAAAGAGAGCAACCGGCTTCTAATTAAAATTTTTGAAAGTGCACTTCAAATTAAAAGCAATTTTAAAATGAAATGTATAGAATTCTTTGACTATTTAAACACTGAAAATGGGAATGATCTCATTATTGCTATTCGAAAAGTCACAAATATAAAATAATTTATTGGCTCCTGTGTATGATGATGTGTACACTCATGTTAAAAGGGATAACACTCTTTTTAATGAACTATATTTTATTTATATACCAAAATATGGTTAAAAACAAGACCGCTGTTACTTACATTCATAATTTTGCTTTGAATGAAAATGTACTGAAAAGTACTGATTTTTTTAGCATGAAAAAGTCTAATATACTGATTTCGCGCATGAAAATTCTGGCAACCCTATGTGTAGATACCTTTTGATTTTGAAATTTTAGCAGAAGTCATTATAAACCATTTATGAGTTTGAAAATGCAAAGCGTGGGGCGCTTGTAATAGACCTGAATTGATATGAAGGGTAATATATGTATGAATGTGGATATATGCATAACAACCGCTTAATATCGATCTCAAATTTGTACTTTCTCTGTAGAAGTTTTAGGTCTATGTTATATAGTTTGACTATTGTCAATTAAATCTAATGCTTTGCATCGCATGCGCTCCACGTTTTTCGTTTTCAATCTCATAAATGGTTTATAATGACTTTTGCTAAAACTTCAAAATCAACAACGGGCACTTAGCTCAGATGAAAATTCTTAAGTTTAAGATAGACTTTACATTTAAAGAACTTTTCTATTTAAAGCAACAAAATAAAATCTTTATAAGAGTTGTTTTCATTGTAAAGCTCCCTATGTTTATCTTCATCTAAAGCAGGGATCACAAGATTTTTACATTTTAACAGTTACAGATTGGTGTTGCTTGAAAGTTGTTATTGAGCTAAACTCATTATTTCCAGACAACACCACTCTGTGACAGCCAAAATGTGCAAATCTGTACAAATGCACAAATCGTGCGATCCCTGCTTAACAGCTTCTTTACAGCGTATTCACTACTGCTAGTGATAGCCGAGCGTAATATAGTATAAGATAAAGTACCGGAAATTGGTTTTAATAAATCAGCTGTTAACCTTGGGATATTTCTATAAGAATTTCTGTAGAGCACCTACCGGGTGTGTGGTTTGTACTTGATATGAATGCTTAAATTTCTGATAATGCTCCTAATTCTTGACACATTGGGCGCGTTCATATTGTCTAACCGTATACTGTTTGTCCTAGAAACGCACAGTTGCGTAGTTCCGCTCAGTTCAACAGTTGCCAACTTTCCGCCGTTTTTTCCATCGAACAATTTTTTTTCGACCTGGACTCAACGTGAGATGCTTAGCCTAAACAGATGGAGAGACAGCCCTTAATAAAAATATTACTAGTGAACCCGCATGGCATCAAAACGCCAACATTTAATTAATTTTTTTAAACAGGTGAGACTCTATTCAACAGCCTCTAAATATATTCCTAATGATTAATCTAAACCATTTCTCAGTGATGAGAGGTCTCGCATGGTGTCGGTGATGATTGATGAAATGAAAATCAAATTTCAAATCTCCCTGTAACTTAAAAAAATAAAACCTATGCACATCTATGTAGAATCCCAGTTCTTTAATTTGGAAATTTTAAATAACGGTGTACATCTGCACCTTAAAACCTTAAAAAAAAATAGATGGCAACTCTAATTAAAAATATTATCAGCCTATAGTTTTCTTAAAACTCTTTCGTTTGACACTTATATTTCGATATTTCATTTATGTATCTTTCGTATAAGTAAAACAAATTCGACTTTTCAAACAGGTGGCAACCCCTTTAGAAGTATTTTCAAACTAAAATCTCTCGTCTGGCATTGTTATACATATTTCAATTAACTGATGAATTAATTTGAATTTAATTATTTTAAGCTCATGGCAACTCTCCTAAATACAGTTTAGAAATAAACTATTTTCAACCCCATTTCGACTGATACTNTGTTATATAGTTTGACTATTGTCAATTAAATCTAATGCTTTGCATCGCATGCGCTCCACGTTTTTCGTTTTCAATCTCATAAATGGTTTATAATGACTTTTGCTAAAACTTCAAAATCAACAACGGGCACTTAGCTCAGATGAAAATTCTTAAGTTTAAGATAGACTTTACATTTAAAGAACTTTTCTATTTAAAGCAACAAAATAAAATCTTTATAAGAGTTGTTTTCATTGTAAAGCTCCCTATGTTTATCTTCATCTAAAGCAGGGATCACAAGATTTTTACATTTTAACAGTTACAGATTGGTGTTGCTTGAAAGTTGTTATTGAGCTAAACTCATTATTTCCAGACAACACCACTCTGTGACAGCCAAAATGTGCAAATCTGTACAAATGCACAAATCGTGCGATCCCTGCTTAACAGCTTCTTTACAGCGTATTCACTACTGCTAGTGATAGCCGAGCGTAATATAGTATAAGATAAAGTACCGGAAATTGGTTTTAATAAATCAGCTGTTAACCTTGGGATATTTCTATAAGAATTTCTGTAGAGCACCTACCGGGTGTGTGGTTTGTACTTGATATGAATGCTTAAATTTCTGATAATGCTCCTAATTCTTGACACATTGGGCGCGTTCATATTGTCTAACCGTATACTGTTTGTCCTAGAAACGCACAGTTGCGTAGTTCCGCTCAGTTCAACAGTTGCCAACTTTCCGCCGTTTTTTCCATCGAACAATTTTTTTTCGACCTGGACTCAACGTGAGATGCTTAGCCTAAACAGATGGAGAGACAGCCCTTAATAAAAATATTACTAGTGAACCCGCATGGCATCAAAACGCCAACATTTAATTAATTTTTTTAAACAGGTGAGACTCTATTCAACAGCCTCTAAATATATTCCTAATGATTAATCTAAACCATTTCTCAGTGATGAGAGGTCTCGCATGGTGTCGGTGATGATTGATGAAATGAAAATCAAATTTCAAATCTCCCTGTAACTTAAAAAAATAAAACCTATGCACATCTATGTAGAATCCCAGTTCTTTAATTTGGAAATTTTAAATAACGGTGTACATCTGCACCTTAAAACCTTAAAAAAAAATAGATGGCAACTCTAATTAAAAATATTATCAGCCTATAGTTTTCTTAAAACTCTTTCGTTTGACACTTATATTTCGATATTTCATTTATGTATCTTTCGTATAAGTAAAACAAATTCGACTTTTCAAACAGGTGGCAACCCCTTTAGAAGTATTTTCAAACTAAAATCTCTCGTCTGGCATTGTTATACATATTTCAATTAACTGATGAATTAATTTGAATTTAATTATTTTAAGCTCATGGCAACTCTCCTAAATACAGTTTAGAAATAAACTATTTTCAACCCCATTTCGACTGATACTCATCTTTTGACAATCCATTTAACTTATTAAATAATTTGAGTTTAATTTTTTCAACAAAAAAAACCAAATGTTNTGGTGTCGGTGATGATTGATGAAATGAAAATCAAATTTCAAATCTCCCTGTAACTTAAAAAAATAAAACCTATGCACATCTATGTAGAATCCCAGTTCTTTAATTTGGAAATTTTAAATAACGGTGTACATCTGCACCTTAAAACCTTAAAAAAAAATAGATGGCAACTCTAATTAAAAATATTATCAGCCTATAGTTTTCTTAAAACTCTTTCGTTTGACACTTATATTTCGATATTTCATTTATGTATCTTTCGTATAAGTAAAACAAATTCGACTTTTCAAACAGGTGGCAACCCCTTTAGAAGTATTTTCAAACTAAAATCTCTCGTCTGGCATTGTTATACATATTTCAATTAACTGATGAATTAATTTGAATTTAATTATTTTAAGCTCATGGCAACTCTCCTAAATACAGTTTAGAAATAAACTATTTTCAACCCCATTTCGACTGATACTCATCTTTTGACAATCCATTTAACTTATTAAATAATTTGAGTTTAATTTTTTCAACAAAAAAAACCAAATGTTCAGTTTAAAGATTTCTTAACACTCGTTCTTTTGATAACCATATTTTAAAATTTCATGTAACTTATGTATAATTAAACGAAATACCACTTTCAGGCGGCAACCCTCTTAAAAATTATTTTCGAACTAAAATTTCCTTAAATATTTTTCATCCGACATTGTTATAAATATTTCATGTAAATGATGAATTAAGTAGAAGTTCTTTCTTTAAACACGTGGCAATCCTCCTAAATTTAGTTCTTAAATAAAAGATTTTAAACCCATTTCCATTGATAACCGTTGGTTAGTAATTAATTTAACTTATTATTGAAGCTCTTTCATTTGACATCCATCGTTAATGTATTTAATATGAAAAATAGTTCAATTAGACTTCTCAAATAGGTGGCAACCCAATTCAAAATATTTTCAAACTACTACCTTCTTAAACCTCTTTCGTGTGAAACCACTATTGCGATACCTTATTCACTTACCAAATTCCTTTAATTAAAATTGAATTACTTTTTTTAACAAGTGGCAACCCTCCTATACGTAGTTAAGTTATAAAGCTATTTCAAAACCATTTCGGTTGATGCCCATATTTAATAATTGATTTAACTTTTTAATTAATTTGAGCTTAATTTCTTAACAGGTGGCAACTTTTTTCGAAAAAGTAAATCCTTCTTGAACATCGACACCCTAAGCCCTTTAATTTGGTACCTCACTTTTGAAAATCGAACTGACGGTGCGGATCTGAGGGCATTGATTAGTAAATAACTTGAGTTTAATTATTTAACAGGAAACTATAAGCTAACTTTAAGTTGATTAGGAAGGAGCTAAAAGTCACTTATTATCTGTATATTTTCTTTGACGAAAGCTAACTATATTTCTATGGCGATGGCCGCGAAATATTCAAGGGTGATTTACCTCTGCATTAGATGTAGTCAAGGGTGGTTACCTCTGCATTTGATGTAACTAACTCGTTACTAACTACTTTTGGACATAAAATATCAATAGGAAAACAAAATATTTATTTTTATTTTTTTTAGTTTTTTATTTTTGTTTACTTTATTTATTTTATTATATTTCATATTTGTTTCCATATTCTGCTGTAGGTGGCCCCATATTCGAACTCCGTCAGACATAACTTCAAAATGATAATTTCGATCTTCCTTTTATTTGTCCTCAATTAGAAAAGGTATTTGCGAAGTGCAGGATATTTAAATAGAAACGCGTTTAAAGAAAACAATCTCGAGCTTTACCACTGCATTACTTGTCCACATGTTTAAAGTCAGCTTTTTGTAGCTAACTACAAGTTACATATTTTATAGAAATCCCGCAAAAAAGCTAACTACAAGTAGGTTATTTTTTATCAATTGATAGTTTTTTTCTGCAGGGTAAAACCAGTTTCCACATCTACAGGCCAAGCGCTTTAATTTGACATCCCACTTTTGGAAATCGAACGAACGGTGCAAATCTTTTATGCTGCGCAAAAAATGCCTTCGCGTATCTATATATATAAAATTAAGTGGCAAACTTCCTGTTCGCATACTCCTCCTAGACGGCTTGCCCGATATCAAAGAAATTTTCAGGGGTGATTGGGGTCTGTGTGGAGGGTGCACATAAGAAATTTCATGTGTGTATCTTTGCACGTTTTGCAAAAACAAAAAAAAAAAATTAATTCTGTTTGGCTTTACGTGCTTTTTTTCGGATTTCTATCATTCCTAGACGGCTTGCCCGATTTCAATGAAATTTTCAGGGGTGATTGGGGTCTGTGTGGAGGGTGCACATAAGAAATTGCATGTGTGTATCTTTGCACGTTTTGCAAAAACAAAAAAAAAATTAATTCTGTTTGGCTTTACGTGTTTTTTTTCGGATTTCTATCATTCCTAGACGGCTTGCCCGATTTCAATGAAATTTTCAGGGGTGATTGGGGTCTGTGTGGAGGGTTCATATAAGAAATTTCATGTGTGTATCTTTGCACGTTTTGCAAAAATAAAAAATAAAATTTATTCTGTATGGCTTTACGTGTTTTTCTCGGATTTCTATCATTCCTAGACGGCTTGCC
>NW_016179494.1:0-7257 GCF_001687245.7 Rhagoletis zephyria | reverse complement strand
GTTGTTTGGCTTCGCATGAGCAGCAATGCCGTTTTATCTCCGTTTTTTTGTAGACGGATATTTGGTCAGCTATTCGCTCGTACATGCGAGGTATGCACACACAAGTTTTTGCTTTTAAGCGCCACATTGATGAAACGGTGAATGGTGGGGATTTCATTCGTAGACTGCTATTGAAAGGGTCGTATGTAATAAAAGATCATAAGGATTTCTCTCACTTATACATAGCGGATTTTATGAATTCTTTGAAAAAATAAGGTACCCATTTTTCGGTTTGTTGAACTTCGGTTCATACCGATTTTTGATAGTTGAGGTTTTAAGATAGATTAAGTAAAATTTGAAAGAATATTCCATTGAATAAAAAAAAATATTTCGAGTGAAATGGGATATCATCGTTGGTTGGGTATCGGGTATGGCCGGCTATGCGCCATGGCTACTCTGGCGTCCTCACTTAGGTTTTAAGGGCAAGCACCAGGAATGTCCGAACCCTTAATGTGGAAAGTGCCTCTGCCCGCCAGGTTGATGTATCCGTAAGGGCAAAAGTTGACATGCAGAATATGGTCAGATGAGCGCATGCCCGACGATTGGATTTTAAAATGTTCTCTGCCCAATATACAAGAGAGCCGACCCCATCATTCGCGCCAACAACCGCGGGATCCGCCCTCTAAGCTTAGGATACAAAGTCTTATCGAGCGCATTGTGTGAAAGACTGAAGTTCGCCGTTAACGAAATCATTCGGCCTTATCAGTGTGACTCTGGTCCTCACAAATCCACCATAGACAATGTATTTACAGTAAGCCAAATCTTAGGAAAGAGCCGTGGGAAAAGGATCGGGACTCACAATTGTCGACTTCAAAGCCGCTTTCGATAGCACTAAAAGGAGTTGCCTATACATCGCGGTGTCTGAATTTGGTATCCCCGCGAAACAGATAAGATTATGTAAAATGAAATTGAGCAATACCACCAGCTCCATCAAAATTGCGAAGGACATCTCCGGGCCGTTTGCTAGCAAACGATGCTTCAGATAAGGCCACTCCCTTTCATTTGTTTTTTTAACCTTATATTGGAGACGATAACAAGAGCCGCAGAACTGAACCACTCAGGAACAAATTTACTACAAAAGCGTACAATTTCTGGTGTATGCCGATGATGTCGATATCATCCGTAACAAAATCCAAGTTAGATAAGGCAGTAAAGCGAATAGATCTGGTAGTAAACGAGGGCAAGATGAAGCATCTTCTGCCATCGTTTGTTTTGATACAGCAGCGGAGAACAGGGACCGAACATAATAGTTATTGATGGAACCTGTCATGGAAAAATTCACTAAATATGAATGAAACATTCTACATCTAAGCGATACATACCAATCGATTTCTTTTTTCACCGAGACTCAAACTTTAAAATAAATTTGTATTTGCAATTTTTATGAAAAACTAAAAAAATAACAATTATTTTTGGTTTTTATATTACAAATACAAAATAACAAATATTTTTAATTTTTTTATATTATGTGTCTTAGATAACAGTTTATTTTTATTTATAAAAGTCATCAATAAAAATCAGTCAGTGAGGTTTACATTCATTCGTATAAAAGTCATTAAAATTTTTCGCAGTTAAGAAGGTGTTGCGAAACAAAAGTTTACTACGACTTATACAAATGACTTTTGTAATTATGATTTAAAAAATAAAGGTCAGTAACTGATTTTTATTTATGACTTTTATAAACAAAAGTCTTTGATAGCTGTTATATATTCTTTCATCCCTTGTGAAAGTTGGTTTGAAGACAAACCGGATTCGCTGTTGTGCCATCTTCAGTGTTCTAACGAACGAAAAATTACACTGAAGATGGCACATCGCTGTAACCGGTTTGTGTCCACACCATATTTAAAAAGGGATGAAGGAAAGTTTTCCGACAATTTAAATGTATGATTTAATTATTAATAATTAGTTGCAACTTTTTCTTCTTTTTTACTGCCGTTTTTTTTATGACTTGTTCCGTGTTTTTACTTTAAATTAGATATTATATGCGTTCACGTCCTATTCTTGTTCCAATTAAATCAACTTGGGTTTTACCGATCCACGTAAATAGCACATTTCAGATTTAAAATATTAATTTAACTTCTTCAATATCTTCTCCCTCAAACATCGTGCTTATAAAAAAAAAAATGATATTCTTGATAACAAGTTTTCCTATGAAATCTCGACACGAATTAATTTTAAACTGAGCCAAAAAATTTGGCATGCTTTGGCAGAAGGACTTCAAAACTCTTTGTATGAGTACTTCTGCGAATACTCCAAGCAGCTAAGAGCCAAATATTGAAACGGTATGCAAAGTAAGTGCAGGCAAAATACTAAATGCAGCATGCGCTGCAACAAAATGCCAGAGAGCTTGCAACAATATATTGCATACTCGTAATTTCAATAACTTTAGTAGTTGCGACGGTGGTGGCAGCGGCAGCAGCGTAAGTAAACGAAAACGGTTTTCGCTCGGATTATTTACTTGGAATAACCGCTGCGGCCATAGCCACTACCACCCACCTCACGCGCACAACCATACTTAGCGGCAATAAAATCAACAGCAAACGTGGCGTAAAAGGCATTGAAAGCATTGCAGTTTGTTTGAAGTTTAGTATTTTTATTGCAACAATTTTCACGTTGTGGCATACGTACACATACACATACACATACCTAAAAACGGACATGTACATAAGTACATATATGTACAGATATATACTACAAATATGGACATTTGTATATATTTAGGTATGATTTTCTTGGCCAACAACATCAATTGCTAACAATTTAACTTTAACGGGAATTCACTTAAGCAAATCTAGACCAACACACACCCAAATACCTATGTATGTGTGGATGTAAATGGGATTTATATACACATATGTATGTATGATTTTATTGTATGTGGCTATATAAGTAATTGTAATCACCGTCGAGTGGCTAGAAGCTATAAAGGATATTGCGCGCCCTACGCTAAGTGAGTGAGCGCTGCGGCACGTTCGCCCCTACATACATTTGTATGTTTTCGTAGATACCTATATACATATATGTAGGTACATATGTATATCGCTGTGTCCCAGCGTATGTATTTTACTACACGTCCGCTTATATTAAATTTAATGGCACTCGAAATTGTTACAGCTGCTGTTGCGCTATGCTGCACTTATGTACTTGCACTTCATTCAGTTGCTCAGCTCGCTCTTGGCGGCGTCATACTATAAATTTTCATTAACCCAACAAATTTGAATTTCTGTGGCAAGTAAACGTAAATTGTGTGGCCAACATAAATCTTAGCAAAAGTTGTGTTGAAGTGCAGTTTATGTATGTAAAGTAAATAGTCTTTGGTGTATTGGCAAACTAAAAGCGCACATTTGGCATTGGTGTGTTTCGTGTTCGCTGGCCTTGGCATATATTATTTCCCCCTTTTTGCAAACGTGTATGTACCCTGAGGAAAATCAACTACTGCGAAAGCAATTTAATAAGTGCTTTTTATTAGCCATCAGTAAATAGTTGAAATGTTTAAATTTTCTTGTAAGCAACTGGCTTTATAAACATGGCGATGGATCTAGGAGCAAGTGAATTGTCTGAGTCTGCATGTGATGTAAATCACGTCGTAGAGAACTTTAAAAGCATTAGCTGAAATGCTGCATTTATTTCAAAGAAATCTATTTCCAACTACTTTTTCAATTGAATAATTTTTGAGACTGTCTGCCTTATTCCGACAGGGTATGTTTATGTGTGTGTATTTTTACTTCTTGTTGCTTACCTTTTCAATTATGCAGACGAGATTTATTGTAGATCCCATGTCGACATGCAGCTCACCGGAGCCCAGTATAAATGCCTCGGGTACGACTACTTGCAGATTCACAAAATGTGAAATGATGCCTGTCGGCGTGGATACCTGTGTGGAGGTAGGCGAAGAAAAAAAAATAGTTTCATTATAAAAATTGTGTTATTTAAAAATGAATGTACGTTTTATATTTCAGGCCTTAGCAATNGATAAAAGTTTTCCTCGGAGAGATATACAAATGCGCGCATTATTTTGGTTGTCCTCTGACATTTATATTTTATTTTTAAAAATAAATCTCCTTTACTGAGATTCATCTAGGAGATGTATTGTAATGGTCGCTTGCTTTCGGTTATTAAGAGCGGAATAATATTAGTCACATAATAGCCATTTTAAAAAATACGTTTAATTTTGTTATTTGTAGAATTGAAGAAAATTAAAGTAGAAAAGTAAAACCAATACATTATATCTGGATAAAAAGTAAATTTATTTATAATTTTAAATTTTGTTGTAAGAAGCGACAAGCTGGTCAGTTATTCTCTCTGGTCCATCACATAATTTTGGACATACTCCATGAACTACTCGTGTCTTTATACAGGTACCCAGGCAGAAGGTTATCTTTATTCAAGTACCCGCGTATGTTTATCTTTTTCCGAGTACCCGGGTAGGTGGATATTTTTATTTGGGTATCTTGTTGCGGGTTATATGTGGCAGATACATTGGTAGCGGGTTATTCTTGTGCAGGCAGCCGGGTAGAAATTAATATATGTATGTATATCCGGGTATCTGGGTAGCGGATTATCTTCAACCCGATATTCGTGTGATATATATTCGGATACCTAAGCAGCGAGTCAGTTTTATCCAGGTACCCGGGTAGGAGGTTTAATTTATTCGGGTAGTGGGTTATTTTTATCCGGATATCCGGATAGCGGGTAATCTTTTATTTATTTATTTGTCTATAGAACATTTTATTCTTACAGACTAGTAGATAGTATCAAACGAAATTTTATATTTCATTAAGTACATACATGTATAAATACAGTTAAAAAGATTAAGAATAACGTAACTATTATAGTCCTTAACCCTTATTTAAGGCGTATGGGGTCAAGGCCATTTCAAGTTGAAAAAAAAAAAATGTCTTGACGTGCTTGGAGCGTGCTCTTGCTCTTTCTAGCTTCCCAACTCCCCGCGGGGTACGTAAATTAGTCACGTTCAGAACATCGGTGTGTACACATGTGTCGCTACTCTCTCTTGGTGCTGACCCCATGCAACCACTAACGTAACATTTTTTGGCGGACTTAAGTTTCTAACTTTTTTTTTGCCGAAATTATTATTTTTTTTTTTTCAGTTAACGATAATAGAGTACTTTATATATTTGATAGTACACATTTCGTTTTTTTTTTTTAATTTTTAAAACTCCTTTTCAACACTTTTTTTGGGGTCACTCGGGACCCCATGTGACTAATTTGAGATTTTCTTTATGTGCCTTATTAACGGTTAAAACCAAGTAAAATAAGGTTAGCGCAATCGCTTTTAATTTTAATTTTTCACTAGGCTAGTGCTATTCATCAGAGTTGTAAAAGAATTTGCGAATAATTACTTACTTGATTTTTTAGCAAATGATTGCAATCAATTTTTGTATTCTACGATTAGGACTAAAAAAATTAAAAACTATTTAAAAAAAAAAATGTGTGACTAATTATTAATTTTTAAAGTTTTTTAGTCATTTCATTGCAATTGTTTGAATAAAACCTTTTTTTGAAGTCATTTGAAATCAGGCATCGTTGGCCTGTAGTCAGAAGGCTGAATTTTACCTATATAGTAAGAATAAGTAATAAAGTAGTAACACGTATTTATTTAATTTTAATTACTACATTTCTAACTTTCTAGTAAAAAAAAAAATGTATAACATTTGCTGTGATAAGCGACTTGCATTATGCATGAAATTCGTTATATGTACCGGATAATAAATTACTTCGTATGCGTAAGTAACGCCGACGATGCAACTGTTACCGCTATTGGGGAAAGTTTCGTCAATGCATTTAGGGGATTTGGTATCTATAAATATAGCTTTAATATTCCTCTACGGTAATGTCAGAGATGACACTGATGCTGTGGAAGCGATGGAACTGGAAGTGAAGTTCAGAAATTTTTGTGAAAAGTCATTGCCAAGGCATATTAGATGCGTGCCCCACACCCTAAGTTTACTGGCTGCTACACATATACTAAGNAAATGGAACTGGAAGTGAAGTTCAGAAATTTTTGTGAAAAGTCATTGCCAAGGCATATTAGATGCGTGCCCCACACCCTAAGTTTACTGGCTGCTACACATATACTAAGAATTTTGAATATACATATATATCCCACATACGGCAAACATCAGAATGTAAGTTATTTTAATTTGAATTGTTATTGTTACGAAAAATTCAATAATTTTCCAAGACAAGCGGGAAATAAAAATTGCAATGCATTAATTTTGAAAATATAATGCTTAGTGAAATATTAATGCATTAATTCTTAAAAATATAATGCTAACGAAGTTTGTTTTAATTATATTACAGAAACTAATGCTAAATACAAATTTTAACACATTAAATTTTTTAATAATTTAGCTTGTTCGCATTATTAAAAATCATGTAATTTTTCTTGGAAGGACTTTTAATAATTACTAATATTTTTTCAGCTTCATTCTATTATGTTTATTTGTAGAAAAAATCCTGTAAAAACTTTTAAATGTTTTATGAAACTAAAAGCAATGTGCATGTAACTCAGTGTGCTTTTGTTGATTTTTGTGTTGTTTGTTGTTGCATACCGACTATTACCTATTTGACGACAAATGCCTTTGAATTTGACATAGTGAAAACCACCCTTAACTTCCGCCACTATATTTTTTTACCTCAAAGTTCTACCCTCAACGTCAGCAAACAATTTATACTACAAAATAAAATTAAGTAATGGGTTTTTAATGCTTGTTATACTTTCAATGCAATAAATTATTGCAATATCATTCATAAAAAATTTTATTGTTTATACAAAAAAAATGCATTAGCACTATTTCTTCGGAATTAATGCATTGAAATTTTTTCAAGCTTTAGATTTCAGAAATAAATGCATTAAGTTTTTACGTTAACATTAAAATGCTATGCATTAAAGCTTAATGCATTTTTCACAACTCTGCGCTGAAATTCGTTATATGGTTCCATTAAGGCTTTGACTTCATATAAAGAAAAACTGAGCACTTTGTGTGAAAAACTAGAATTGACGAGCGATATTAGATATATGGAGGAATATTTGCAATTGCTGCAACCAAACGCAGATGCTATACAGTCTCTACAAAGAGATAATGGCATGGTGTACGGTTTCCTTCTACAAAATACCGAAAAATTCGAGAAACCCATACATAATGCATAATGCATAAGGCATACGTGTTTCCTACTTCATATCAATAAAAAAAAAAA
>NW_016179493.1:0-7257 GCF_001687245.7 Rhagoletis zephyria | reverse complement strand
TCTTTATCTTCATCTTCATCTTCATCTTCATCTTCATCTTCATCTTTTTACTTTTATTCTAATCTTTGCCTTTATGCCTTTCTTCTTCTACATATTCAACTTTTCCTTCTTCCTTGCATGACTCTTAATCTTCATAAATCTGACTCCTAAACTCCTGCTTAGCAGTTTTCGTTAATTTAGTATCAATATTAAAGCATACATTCAGGAGGCATTTCCGCCCCAACAATGTACATGTACGGCATTAATATTGGTGTCATTTTATAATTGATTTTTTCGCTTTATGTTAAATCAATAAAATCAGCATCAAAACACCTTTATAATGATATATAATTGTTTATACCTTAGAGGTATAGTTTAGCCGTAAAAGGGGTGTAAAGAAAGCATGTTTGCCTAGTTTTATATAAGATAAGATACCAAAAACAAAAAACATATGGAAACATTGCAATATATTCGGGGTCTTCATCAAAAGTGATAAACTGATTTAATTATCATTTTATCTGGTTTATCGGAAGTTTATCAATTTATATGAATGCCGCTATTATTTTATATTTCATCAGATAAGATTAAAAATCTTAAATCTTAAATCTAGCCAATGCCCGCTTGCTTCGCGGCGCCTAATAGGATCTTTTGCGTTGGCCAATACAAAAATAGCGTTTAAAAGCAAATACGTTCTGTAAACTAAACATTTTTAGTTCAAATTGAAACGAATAAAGAGCAGAATCCTCCTCACCCATAGGCCAAGAATAGTAGCGCTGTAATACCATATGGAATACTAATCCCTTTCGATGTCATGAGTATTACCGATGGTTTTATTTCCACCTGTGAGATCTCTGCCAAGCATGCGTAATATTCTTCTATGATCTTGCAACTTCAATATTGGTGCGTAAACCATGTAAGCTATTAAAAGTTCTTATAAGGAAACTAAAAAGCACAGATGAGCGTTTTCAGTTATAGGAGGGCCAGAATATATGCCAAAGCTGACCAAACCCCGTATGGGTTTCTATATATTTCGGTTGCGTCGCAATCCATTAGGTCCCTTTTCTGCAAAACCACTGCTTGTCATGAAATGTATACTCATTATGAATTTCAATCAGATTTTATAGAATATAGCGGGTTCATTTTTTGCTTTCATGCTTTTTTCATCATGCAGGTAGCTTATACTTTAAATTTTAACGAAATCGGTTCATAAATACGACTTTTATAAATAACACCCGCGCCATCTAGCGGGTATATTTTTGGTAAACGTATTTTCCATCATGCTGGTAGCTTTTATTTTGAATTTAAAAGAAATCGGTTCATAAATACGATTTTTATAAACAAATCGACTCCAGCGCCACCTAGCGTGTCTGTTTTTCGCATTCGTACTTCTCATCATGGAGGTAGCACACGTTTTGAATTTGAACGAAATCGGTTCATAAATACGACTTTTATAAATAACTCGGCCCCAGCGCCACCTAGCGAGTATTCTGGTAGCCTATAATAGGACCATATATGCAAGGTATAACGTCTGAAAATTTAACCGAAATCTATGCAGTAGTTTTTGAGTTAACTCCGAACAACGAAAACGGCTATTATTTTATATATATAGATATAATTGTTTATAACTTAGAGGTATAGTTTAGCCGTAAAAGAGGTGTAAAGAAAGCATGTTTGCCTAGTTTTATATAAGATAAGATACCAAAAACCAAAAAACATATGGAAACATCACGATACTGCAATATATTCGGGGTCTTCATCAAAAGTGATAAACTGATTTAATTATCATTTTATCTGGTTTATCGGAAGTTTATCAATTTATATGAATGCCGCTATTATATTATATTTCATCAGATAAGATTAACTTGTTTATTTTTATTCACTTTATGCCAAATGATGTTGTCATTGATGCCACATCAAGTGATATCATGTCATGTGGTGGAATTGGGTGCGGGAGTTACGGTGTTGTGAACTCAGGTGTGGTGAGCTTAAGAGGTGTGGTGAGTTTAAGTGGGGTGGGGGGTTGAGGTGTGGTTAAATAAGGTGTGGTGAATTTAGGTGTGGGGAGTGAAGTGGTGGTGGCTTTAGGTGTGGGCAGTTAAAGTGTGGTGAACTAATGTGGTGAGCTCAGGTGGAGTAAGTTTTTAAGCAGAGGTGAAATGAGTTGAGGTGAGTTAAGTTAAGTTAAAGGGTTGTGATCATTATCCTTATCTTCATCTTCATCCTCATCTTCATTTTCATCTTCATCTTCATCTTCATCTTCATCTTCATCTCCATCTTCATCTTCATCTTCATCTTCATCTTCATCTTCATCTTCATCTTCATCTTCATCTTCATGTTCATCTTCATCTTCGTCTTCATCTTCATCCTCGTCTTCATCTGCTTCTTCATCTTTATCTTTTCCTTTATCCTGATCTATATCTCCATTCTTTGCTTCATTTACATATTTACCCCCACCATTGTTATTAGGTTAGGTATTTAAATTTTCATTCCGCATTGTCTTTATATTTAGGTTTCTTTACTTTTATTTTAATTTCTGCATTTATCCCTTACTTCGTCTCCATACTCGACTTTACCATCTTCCTTGTTTGAGTTTAATCTATTCGTGTACATACAAGGGTTGTTGCGAATATTCGCATTCGCATTCGCAACAGCGGAGCTTCCGTATTAGTCTTAACATTCGCATTCGCTTTCGCATTCGCAAAAATCAATGCGGATCTTTTGCGAATGAGAATATTGAAGGGACCGAAAATTACAGTTTTTTTCTACGAGTTAAACTTGGCCAAATATTTTTTATTCCGAAATAAAAGTACTCTCCGGATAATAAACAAGCCGCTTATCCAAATTAAACAAGTTTGGTATCCAATGAAAGAGGACTTAAATAGCTTTAAAACTGAAATGTTTAAAAGAGTAAAGCCACACATTGATGTTAATTAATTACCATAGAACAAACATTGGGTCAGGTATGTATGTAGATATCAGGGTCAGGTTTAGTATTAAGTTATAAAAAAATATAAATAGCGGTGGTAACCTTCATTCGTTATTTATGTTTAAAAGCTATTTCAGTCCTCTTTCATATGATACAAAATTTGTTCAATTTGGATAAGCAATTTCTTTATTATCCGGATAGGACGTTTGTTTCGAAATAAAAAATATTAGGCCAAATTTAACTCGGGAAATATAACTGTTTTTTTCGGTCCCTGGAATATTGTGCAAGTTCACAGACGTATATCTAACCAGTGATAGAAGAAAGCATTAAAAAGGAGTTATAAAAACTAAAATCGAAAAAGGCTGGTGACGTGAAAAATTCCGAAACAACCAAAAGATTGAGAATGAAGAATTCTTTCGAAAAAAGCGGTGTTTAAACAACAATTGTGCCATGATGTTAGATTGTGAAGATGAAAGTCAGGAGGATACATCCGACATTTACAGCCCCGATAAAATTCTCAAAAAGTAATTATTGCACCGCAATTAAAATAAATAAATATAACTGAAAGTCCTCTCAACTGGTGCAGTGTCAATCGAAAAGAATTTACAATTTTGCCAAGTTTCAAGTTTTCCAAGTTTGTCGCCTCGAGCGAGTAGTTATATAGTGCCGCAGGTTTGATTTACGACCCTTCAAAAAGTTTTTCTTAAGTTCAATGTTCCAATTTTTAAATTCAAGTACTAAAAAAACATTCAGTCTATCGGTTCACTTTTCACTTTTGGTTTCCATGGTTTTACTATGGGCAGATGATAAATTTTCGGGTGAATTTTTTTTCAGGCGAAACTCAGGATAAGGCAGATTTACTATGGGCGGAATACAAGTTTTCGGGGGAATTTTTTTCGTGCAAAACTCAGGATAAGGCAGATTATTAAAAATTTTTAACCTTTCTATTTTTTATTTACCTAAATCACCAAACTTACCATCCTAAATTATTTCTTAAAAATACATGACATCCGCATTCGCATCCGCATCCGCAGATGTTAGCTTTTAAACATCCGCATCCGCATTCGCATCCGCGGATGTCTAAAATTCCACATTTGCAACATCCCTAGTGAATACATACATACATACATCTTATTCCTATACTGCTGCTTAGCACGTTTCTGTAATTCAGTATCAATATTAAAGCATACATTTAGGAGGCATGTACCAACC
Source organism: Rhagoletis zephyria (assembly GCF_001687245.7). Lineage (NCBI taxonomy): Eukaryota > Metazoa > Arthropoda > Insecta > Diptera > Tephritidae > Rhagoletis > Rhagoletis zephyria. The sequence continues at coordinate 3,140 of NW_016179493.1, read as the reverse complement.
ATGTACATTAAAGTGGTCCAAAAATGTATGTAAAAAAATAAGGTCGGATTTTTAATGCCGGCACCCCCTAGGATTGTTCTATATCGAAAGAAATATACCCCTATTTTTTTATTTTGAAATCAAAAAATATTTAGGGGGTGCTAAAAGCGCTCAAAGTTTTCCATGTATTTTATATGGAGAAAAAACCATTTTTGGTAGAAATGGTATAAAACTCTTAAAAATCAATATTTTTCGATCAGAAAACTTTTCTTATCTTCAGGAGATACCCAGTAACAATACGCAATTGTCTCTTTAACCATTATTTCATAGTAACTATATTTTATAGGTCCTCCAAACCCCTAGAAAATGCAATGGAAAAATCTTTAATCATAAAAAATGGTTAAATAAACAATTGGATATTAATACTGGAAATCTCCTGAAGAGAACCACAGTTTTCCGATTGAAAAATATTGATTTTTAAGAGTTTTATACCATTTCTACGAAAAATGGTTTTTTCTCCATATAAAATACATGGAAAACTTTGAGCGCTTTGAGCACCTCCTAAATATTTTTTGATTTCAAAATAAAAAAATAGGGGTATATTTCTTTCGATGTAGAACAATCCTAGGGGTGCCGGCATTAAAATTCCAACTTAATTTTTTTGGACCACTCAAATGTGCATGTACGGCATTAGTATTGGTGTCACTTTTGAATTGATTTTTTCGCATTTTGTTAAACTAATTTGAAATTTAAAAAATTGCCTGCACATCAGCATCAAAATACCTTTCAAATGATATACATATAACCTTTTATTCCTTAGAGGTATAGTTTAGCTGTAAAAGGGTGTAAAGAAAACATGATTGCCTATTTATATATTTGATTTGGTACCAAATGAAAGAGGACTTAAATAGCTTTTAACAGAAATAACAACGAAGGCAATCACTCCTATTTATATTTATTTTTAAAATCTAATACAAAAGAAATGCATATACCTGACCCAAGGTTTGTTCTAGGGTAATTAAAAAACATTTTTTATTGAACTCTTTTCAACAGCTGGCTTTCCGCTGGCTTTCCTCGTTTAAACATTTCAGTTTTAAAGCTATTTTAGCCCTCTTTCAGTTGATACTAAACTTGTTTAATTTGGATAAACGGTGTGTTTATTATTAGGAAAAGACTTTTGTTTTCAACTTAAAAATATCTGGCCATATTTAACTCTTGAAAAAAGTAACTGTTTTTTACGGTCCCTGGGAGACAGTCATATAGCTTGACGAACCTTTTTATGCTGGCACTTAGTACTACACACTACCACGATTCGGGCCCCGCCAAAGTCGAACAGCCTCATTCCGTTATCGGACGTTTCGTCGATGAAGCTTTTTCCGATGATGGATACAAAGTTCCCTTCCTTGCTTACCTTGGCGTTGAAATCGCCAAGCGCGATTTTAATATCATGATCGGGGCAGTGGTCGTATGTACGCTCCAATCGATCATTATAAGAGATACTGAACTATCTCATCCTTATTTTCCGTCGATGCGCGGGCGCATATGAGCGAGTTGTTAAAGTATCTCGCTTTGATGCGGAGTTGGGCTAACCGCACGTCCACCGGGGGGCAAGAGAGCACTCGACGACGAAGTCTCCCACTCACCAAAAATCCATCACTGAATTTGCGAACGAAAAAGGACACTGAAGATGGCACAACGCCGAAACCGGTTTGTCTCCAAACTAAATTTGACAAGGGATGGCGGAAAATAGTTCCACATTATATCACACTCCTACCCTGTCGGAAATGCCAACAACGAATATGAGAATTTGCGCTCCTTAACATGGCAGCTGTAGTAGACGTCGGAAGGCCCTACGCCTTCCTTGCCTTGCCGCTTCCATCGCTTTTCTTGTATAGTGGCGATTCAGCCTCTGTCTTCGTCAGGACATCAACCAGCCGGGCAGAAGCACCTTTCTCATTAGGGTCGCATCAAAAGAAGGGGGTACCATGCGAGATTTGGTTTTTCTTTTCGTTGGGAGGAGTTTTCCCGTTGCGTTTCACAGGTTTTTAGCTCGCTCCCAAACGAGTGTTTAGTCGCTGCCCAGAGTATATGTGGATATAAATATCCAATCGTCGTGAACGATTTGAGCCGCATAATAAATTCTGGCCGCCACTCCCTGGTGAATGGCAGTCAAAAGCTTTCCCCACTTGCGTGAACTTTTGCGCACGGAACCAACGATAATATAAGCTTGCAAATATTTACTGAAAACTTGAAAAATATACATACCAATGAATTATTTTAATTTAGAAATAGGTGCAAGTTGAGGCAGCTCCACTGTAGGTTTGTTTTACGTGTAATTTTGTGCTTGGCCTGCACATATACGCAACCTGAAATGTTTATATGCACATCAGTTTTAATGCGCTTTTTTTAGTTGTATATATTTTGCTGACCGCATGAATGAAATTTAATTTGTAAGAGGCTCTGTGTATCATTTTTTAACACATTAATCTTTCTTATTGTAGTTATTTATGTTGGCTTTGTTTTAATATTTAAACGAACACTGCCAAAACTTGTTTGTGCTCATTTCAGTTTTTTTTGCTGTTGAGGATTTCAAGTTAATTTAATCACTAGCACATAAAAAATACGTAAACGTACGATCGTAAGTACGTCCATACAAACATATACAAGCGCCACTGTTACGCATGCTTAATTACTTCAAATGGGACTTAATTTTTCAATTTGGCATAAAGCACCAAAACGGCACTTATCAAAACTAGTAATATATCAATACATTTTTGAGAAAAATTTTCTAATTTCTATAGTGAATTCAACTGGTTTATCTTATTTTGGCATTTGGTTAGGAATGCGTTTCTACTTTTAATACTAAATGGGAAGAATAAGAAAGAATGGAACTATTTTTGACACTTTTATTTTTCCATTTGGCACATTTTGGCACTTTTTAATCCTCAATATGGCGCTTCATAGCTAAGGATTGAATTTTAATTAGAATTCACTTTCGGGGAATTTCATGTCCGCAGAGCAAAATGGATGGCTTTAGGCTAAAATACGACATCGGAATCTTTAAAAATTTACTTCGGTATGGAAAGTCAGCGCTTTGCTTGAAGTTTCACTCTTTCAAGAAATACATAATGGACGGTATTATCTATGAGTCGTACCAAAAT
>NW_016179492.1:1480-7265 GCF_001687245.7 Rhagoletis zephyria | reverse complement strand
AGATGGGCTCTGAGTCAGCTCAGCGAATGCTGGAAGAAAACCTGGCATGAAGGGTTTATCCGCGTTCGACAAGAAAACTGAACTGAGCAAGTTACGTCTATATTTATATATTGACCTACCGGAAAATTATTGAAATCGGTTAACGTGACCCAAAGTTTTGCGGTAACATACAAAAAATATAAAAAAATATTCTGACGAATTGATAACCTCCTTCTTTTTGATGTCGATTAAAAACACAAATGCAGCGACTTTAAACATCTATTTCTATCATAAATCTGCATAAAGTTCGATAATCCACTAATATTAAAGGTGTCCCAGATGTCTATGCGTGCCATACAGTTAACCAGACTCACCTATCTTAACATCACCAAAGTATTATTATTATCCACGTTATCTGTAACAACTTCTGCAACAGAACGGGATCCTTCGCGTTTGCAACAAATAATTGCAAACCCTATGAAACAGCATTGAAAAAATCAATTTGACACAACTTAAAATCTTTCCCAGTCAACCACAAGAGTACCACCCACTGTGCCCTGGACAGCAAAACCTGATTACAATGTCGTTGATTTTTTTCAACAACCATTTTTCGAAAGAAAAAAAACGTGTGATGTGCAAAATGATCTCTCATCACATTCTTAAACGAATAATAAATAATTCACTTGGGCTAGATTAAATCGACCTTACGGCTCAAGGCATCAGCATATCATGCCGCAAAAAAAAACACAACAAAATACGATTAGATGTGCGCAAAGAGCGGAAAATATAAATATGCTGATGCCTGTTTTTGAATCTTGAAAATAAAGATAATGATTTCGCTAACAAAATGATAAATTGACTTGTTCGCTGATACCATTTAAAGAGCCCATTTACAAACATACATTTACGGCTTGGCAATGCATTAGGCAAAATGAGAAAATTGTCCTGAAGTGTTTCCGAAATCGTCGTAAACTTCTCCCAAAATTATTTCTAACAAGTCTTGATACGGTAAAGAAATAGTCTTTACTACTCCAAAAATGATGCCGAACTATTCCCTAAATGTTCCATAAATAGTCCTGAATTCAGCTGGAAATGGTCCAGAACTAATTCCAAAATGGTTCTAAAATGGCGCGAACTAGTCCGGAATTAGTCTGAACTAGAGCATACTGAACCCTATATAATCTCGAAATAGTCCTAAACTAGAATTTCTCAGAAATGGTTCTGAAATAGTGCTGAACAGGTCCCCAACTTGTCCAGATATGGTCCTGAAATTATCCTGAACAAGCCCGAAAACATACTAAACTTATCTCGAAATGATTTCGAACAAGTCTTGAAACGGTCCTGACAAGGGTCCTCAAAAAAATCTTTAACTAGTCTCGAAATAGAATTTGAACTAGTTCGAAATGATCCCGAAATGGTCCTGAAATAGCCCTGCACTATTCTAGAAGTGCTCACTGGTACTCACAAGAAGCCATTCCAGATTTTCTGCTGGGTTATACAAGAGCAGTTACAAATTATCTGCTGGCTTCAGTATTGTCAGAACTTTTGCAGAGAAATGGGCAAAAAAATAAAGCTATAAAGTTGTATAAAAACGTAAGGTATGGCTAAAAAAAGAGCTAAATTAACAAATAAAATATTTTCAGTCATTATTATAACAGCATAACAGTGTCAATGTTTAAGATAAGATATGATTAGTATCCTCCTAGCAGTAGAGCGAAAGTAACTCCACTCTTTGCCCGGTGAAATCAACTCGAGAGTACGTTTCCTGGCCAACTTATCTGCAACGTGATTCCCTGCAATATCAATCTGGCCTGGTACGCAAATGCGTTTGACTGGGGAAAATTCCCTTGCCAACGTCGAGGAGTTTATCAGACTGCTTCCTTAATGCCAGCTCTGCCTGGGAAACAATACACTTATCTGCAAGCATAACAAAAGAAAATCCATCGACACTTCCGTCAAGCTTCGACCCATCCGTGTAGAAATTCACCGGTCTCGTATTGCAACTACTGCTTCCCGCTCGCTCGTACCTAAAGAGGATGTGACGAAAGTGGCGAAAGAGCTCAAAAACCAATCTACCCACGCAGATATCGGATAAAGTGGAAGCTTTAGAAACGTTTGTTTGTATTTTTTGATGAGGGAAACTACAAACAAATTAAAATTGCTAGTGCAGCACGAGCAAGTTGAAATTATTTCTCGGAAGCGATTTGGTAATTTCAATTGCAATTACATCTTGCAATTTGTATTTCCGGCAGTGATTTCTGCAACTGAGCAAAAAGGGCTTTCTGGCTGTTTAGACGAGAAAGAGAAAAAGCGTTGGCATTGCCACGTTTAACCGCACCTTAAGTTACCCGGACACCAGGGCGTATGAGTGTCAACAATTTATATTATCAATATCAACAATATCCGTTCAAATTAGATAATTCAAGCCACTATAACTTATAGATTTATTTACTTATTGTTCTGTATCGCTTGATTTAACGAACAGTAAAGTTGTAGAGTAGGGTCGAATTTGAGTTATCAAAATTTAATGGCCAAAGGAGTTACAAAATGATTTTTGAAGGATTTTCCAAACTTATTTTTTTTTTTATATGGAAACCAATCCCGTCTAATGTACATGTTATGCGTAGAAGTGCATGCCTTGCAACAATCGCCCAAATCGTATTACTCTAATTCGCTTACAAAAATTTTCTTGCTGCTGTCAATCGAGATTACTTATAGTACGTAGTATATGAAATCAAATTTTATATTTACTAACAAAACGATGCACAATTTCCGCACAGCTGCATACCACCACAATTTGGCTTTGTTGCAATTCGCTAGCGGAAAATTCCGATAAATATCTATAGCGCTATGAATATGCATGAGAAGAAAGGATGCGTATTCATATGCACACACATCACACACAACTGTATATACATATGTATCTATTGTATATCGATGGATTTTTACATTTTTGCATTTTTGTACTGTTTGTTTAGTTTTATCAGATTCTTCACATTAAATTTAGTTCGCTTTTTTGTTTGCAAAAATACGTAGAAATGTGTCTAGATTTTATACTGTCTTGCGTTGCCATTTGTAACTCGGCAATATTGCCATCTGCCTTGGTGTATTCTATACATATACTAGTAAATAATATTTTCAGATTGCCCACACACACACACACACAATCAAGTAATAGAGCTACCAGCGATAACCGCAAACTAGCTATGCTATAATCCTACCATTATCTCTATTTCAGCTTAGATCAACTGCTTGGCTAGCATTAAACGCAAGTCCACGGTCTAAAAAAGCTGTTTAAAAATACGACTATAAACCGAGTATACTTTTGTTTATTTTTAAATTTTTTTTGTAAATTTACACGATGAATGTGCATTTTTCTCGTTTACACATTTTCGGATGTAAATGTCCTTTTTTAGCGGCTTTACACAATTATACGGGTGAAATCAAACAGCAGATGTGTATTTTGTAGCTTGTACACACTTTCGTAGTAAATTTACGCACACCACAGCAACTATATTACACTCTATACAAACTATTCGTTGAATAATCGTGCATGTAATTTCGCGAATAATAAGGTAGGAAATCAGTAACCTATCAGTAATTCTAAAAAAAAAAATGGTGCTATTACTCGCGAAATTACATGCTCGATTATTCCACGAATAGTTTGTTTAAATTTCGGACTTTTTAGAGGGTAAATAGCTGCTAAGGTGTGCGTAAATTTACTAAGAAAGGGTGTACAAGCTACGAAATACACATATGCTGTTTAATTTTACCCGTAGAATTGTGTAAAGCCGTTAACAAAAAGGATTTTTACATCCGAAAATGTGTAAACGAGAAAAATACAAATTCATCGTGTAAATTTACAAAAAAAATTTAAAAATAAACAAAAATTTACTCGATTCATAGTAGCATTTTTAAACAGATTTTTTAGAGTGTAGCTTTTTTATACTATATTGCTTCAGGTTCAGCAATTTGTAAGAAAATATGTGTATGAAAATGGATCTGACCTTTATAATGAAATAACAAAATCACAAGAAATATTCTTACAAATAAAATTTCGTGGTGAGCGAATGAAGGAGGTGAGCGTGGTTTCAAAGATTTTCAACAAATTTCTTACAAAATATTTCCACTCCAGTACCACCCATCGGGAATAATTGCTTGTGGAGTTATTCCTCCTCATATAAGTTATATACATACATATGCACATTCCGCATATGAACCATATCGGTCCAGAAATACGAAATGTTCAAATATCTCGACACCTGCACTACCAAGCCGATGAATTCCTCATTGATATTACATTGTCATCGGGTTGTAAGCAAAGTTTGAAGTTTCAAGTCTCTAACTCAACGGGAAGTTGGTTAATAAGTAATTGTAAGACTTCATCTGACAGATCTGCTGATTAAATATTCTCTTAAGAGTTACGTATACAATTTGAAGAAAGTTCAATAGATTTTAAACAAACCTTTCATCTAATAATGATTGCACAAACTGCCCATTCATTTTCACTTAAATAGTCTTCAAACAAAGAAATTCAAATAAATTGAAAAGTCGTTTGTCGTTTCTCGTTCACAGTTTGTTTTGGTGGAGCAAAGCGAAGGCAATTTGTTAATTTTGTGTTTTTTTTTGCGAATGAAAGCATTAAAAAAATGTGAAAAATGGACATAGTCCAAGTCATTTGAATTTATATTAATTCTATTCTTCATTCACTCTTTGCGCATTCGCTAACTACGAGCATTAGACGGTAGCTTTCATTCACTACACTTTTTATCGCAATCTGTTTGAGTGCAGCTGACAAATGTTGAAAGCAATTACACGAACATGCGCGTCAGAAAATCGGTTGAATAAAAAACTAACGAACGAAAGAAAAACTAATTAAATTCTTTGCTGATGCTTTGCTAGCGCTGAAACTGCATACATACATATCTACATACAAAAGGGCAGTGGCGTGAATACATACTAAATAATATCGAAAGTACATAGTGGCAATCAAATAAATAGTACTGGCTTATGTATGTCTGTATGTAGTATGTATGTAACAAAACTTTCAAAGTGCCATTCGAGTGAAATTCAACACTACTTATGGGCATTTACTTAGCTCACAAGTGGAGTAGAAGCCAAAATAATGCAGCGTAGTTGAATAGTATTCGAGAAATGTATGTATGAGAATTAATGTGCTTGTGACTTAATTTAACTTCAAAGGATTTACGAAATTGTATAGTGATCGCTTAGTAAGGTGTTGATAGACTGCATATAGAATTATATAACAACTTTTTTACCAGAAAATATGTGGAATTACCCCGAAAGTCACACAACATGGAGCGCGGTAGTCACACTCGGCAGGATTGATATTAGAAAAGTGCCAGAGCCGGGTAAAGTTCCAAAAGCACACAACTTTTCGACGCTGCTATGCAGTGTTTGCTGGCGAAGCTGCACAAGTCGGCTGATCAACCAACAGCATGCGCACCCTTATCTCATTATTCCTAGTACTCCAATCAAACAGGGAGATTATGCTGGGAAATAATAAGAAATAGGTATACAGGGTATCCTAGACAGCTCGTTCCCCCTTCTTAAATGGAGGAGCATTTATTTATTGGAAAACGCAAGGATATTAACGATCAGGTCGGGTATAAAATCAAGAAGCTAGCTAGATCAAAACTCTTGCTACAGTAAAATTTTTTTTTTTTAATTTAAGTGCAAAAATACACGTATTTTTATTTACTTGAAATGTGCACAAGGTTAGCAAAAGTACCAATTTCTGTTTTGTTTTCAACCCTCTCTGAATTATTGTTTTTTTTTTTTATTT